>NW_024624052.1:0-1585 GCF_008729295.1 Plectropomus leopardus
TTAAAAGCTATAATAATTATAATAAGGTAAGTTGATAGAAACTAGATAAAATAAGTTAAAGTGACGAAACAAGGACAAATAAAACTGATAAGGGGTAAAAAAAACAACAAAAAAAAAAACAGTGTAAAATAACAAAATCACAGACAAAATGAATACAATATTTTAAAACAGGCCTATATACAATAAAATAAATGAACTAAATAATGCAATTAATCTCTAAACCATCTTAGTGAAAAGCTGAGCAGGAAGGTTTTCACGTAAATATTTTCAGTCTGGAGGTTTTGGGATAAAAATATCGTCGGCAGATGACTTAATAAAATATCAGCGAATTTATGTTAATAAATGTTAATTTCTGGTGAAACATCGTGAGAAATCAGAGCGACATGACACAGCTGTCAGTGACAACAAGCTGCACGGAGCGACATCATCACGACTCAGTAAACAACAACAACAACAACAACAACAACAACAACAACAACAACAGCAGCAGCTGCAGCTGCAGCTGCAGGATCACAGCTGTGAGAGGAGTTCACTGACCTGCATGCTCTGTCCGACAGACACGTTCACGTTGGTGAGGTACAGAGAAATATCGGCCATTGTCGCCTCTTCTTCTTTGTGGATGCTGCACCCGCAACAACGACGCTGCTCCGCGCGAGCTCACCCGGAAGTGCCGTGAGTCCCCCCCGCGTGCGTCATTGACGTAACGTCCACGGAGACAGCTGAGCAAACCAAAAATGAAATCTGTGCCGACAATTTAATGTGTGAATGTAATTTTAAGGTAGGTTTGGTTTGGTTTGGTTTGGTTTTGTTTTATTTTATTTTGTTATATTTTATATTTCTCCTAAGGCTCTATTTTCAGTTCGTGTTTGAGTTTTGTCTGTTTTTTTTTATTTTATTTGTATTAACCCCTGGCGTTGCATGTTTGTATAGTTGTTCATTCTTTGTGCATTTTGTTTTGTAGTGACTGTCTTGCAAATCAAGTTTAATGTTAAGAAAAAATAAGCATTAACTTTTGTAAATTGTTGTTTTGAATGATGGCTCTGATGTAGTTAGTCCATTTTGGTTTTTCTTGTTAAATATTCAGAAATTTCATTTACTTTTGACTTGAATTACTTTTTACTTCTGTTATTATTATTTCTTTCTCATCTTTTTCTAGGTTGACTATTATTTTTTATTTGTAGTTGAAAGGAATTTACAGCCTCTGAATGTTATAAATAACAGTAATAATAATAAAGAAAAGACAAAAATATTGGAATCAAATGACCATAAAAAAAGTAAACAGCATTTTGATAAAAGCAGCAGAGTCACAGAGGGATTAAAAGGTACATTTTTGCAATTTTGTGATATTTACTCAGTATGTGTTATTTTTCCCCCGATTTCTTTTCATGAATTCACAAAACACAATTTTTTTAATCTCTCCAAATAGCTATAACACAAAAGATATTCATACGGTCAAAAAATAGCCAAGAACTATTTATAAAATGTTAAATTAAAAAAATAAAAACATACTCACAGATAAATAACTTAAGCTAAACATTGAAAAAAAGTAGTAGACATGGCATCTATCTATCTATCTATCTATATA
>NW_024624053.1:0-5302 GCF_008729295.1 Plectropomus leopardus
TGTCGAAAAATTCGCCAAATAGGCCATAGTATAGCATGTCGAAACATGTCAAATTTTGACATGTCATAAAAATGGCTGAAAATGATATACTATGATATACTTAGCATGTACAAAAAAGACAGAACGCAATGGTATATTATGTTGAAAAATGTCATAAAATGGCTGAAAACTCCATATTATAGCTTGACGTGTCACGTATACACAATGGAAACATTGGAATTTAGCATGTCCAAAAAATCTATGAAAATGGCATAACGTAGTATGTTGAAAAATGTCAAATTTTGACATGTCTAAAAAATGCCTGAAAACATCATATTATAACTTGCAGTGATGCGTCAGACTACACAAAGTGGATAAAAGAGTTTAAGAAGTCATAATTCAGTATGTCAATTCAAGTCAATTACATTCATAAATCCCATTATCACAAATCACAGTTTGACTGAGAGGGCTTTACAGCATACCACATCCCTCTTACCTTAGACCCTCACATCGAGTAAGGAAAAACTCCCCCCAAAAAAACCTGTAACGAGGAGGAGGAAATTGTAGAAATCCCAGGAAGAGTGACTGAGGAGGGATCCCTCTTCCAAGACGAACAGAAAATCGATGTCGTAAATAATTAAATAAGAGTAATGACATAAAGGAAAGAGAAAGAGAGAGAGAGAAAGATGCACAGCAGTAATGGTAACAACATATCATATAACAATTGTGATAGCCATAAAATTTATAAATGCAATATATGATAGCATTTGATGTTACATGCAAATCTTGTAGGTGTTGATAAGAGTCCCATGCATATACAGTATTACTAATGGAGGCATGACTTATAATGATGGCAGTATAAGGTTGCATCTAGCAGGATCACGGTATTGGCACAATCAAGGCCCATGACACAGGCACAGCCTCAGGCAGGACCACAGCAACAGCATAACTAAGATCACGATCCAGGTGAGCTGATTGTACAGCATCAGTGCAGCCACAGCACGAGCACAGCCAAAGGCGGAAACACAGCCATCACCACAATCCAGGCGCAGCCAAGATTGCCTCTAAGATCCATAAAACTATGATACAAGGGAGTTGAAAAAATTTCCGAAAAACACCATAGTATAGTATGTCGAAAAACATAAAAATTTTACATGTCAAATAAATAGCTGAAAACGACATATTATAGCTTGTAGAGACATGTCAAAGTATACAATGTCAAAAAAGCCAGAAAAGTCTTAGTTTAGCATGTTGAAAAAATGGCTGAAAAAGTCATAGAATACATCAAAACATCAAATTTTAATAGTAAAGTATGTCGAAACATGACAAATTTTGACGTCAAAAAATGGCTGAAAAAGACATATTATAGCTTGTAGAGACCAACATAGTATACAACGTTGAAAAAGGGCAGAAACATTACAATTTAGCATGTTGAAAAAATGGCCAAAAATGCCATAGTATTGTACGTCAAAAAATGTCAAATTTTGACATGTTAAAAAATGGCTAAAAATGACATAATGTAGCTTGTAGAGACATGTCAAAGTATGCAATGTTGGAAAAAAAGGCCCAAAAAGTCAGAATTTATCATGTTGAAAAATGGCCGAAAACACCATGGTATAGTATTTTGAAAACTGTCAAATTTTGACATGTCAAAAAATGGCTGAAAATGACATATTATAGCTTGTAGAGACATGTCATACTATACATATTTTAAAAAAGGCTAAAAACGTCATAATTTAGCATGTGGAAAAAATGGTCGAAAAAGCCATAGTATAGTAAGTTGTGAAAAATCTGACCAAAATGTCATAGTATAGCATGTTGTCAAAAATCCGACCAACACATCATAGTATAGTATGTTGTCCTAAATCATGAAAATATGTTACAGTATAATGTCATCTGAAATGATGAAAAAGTATACTATATAGTATAGTATGTCGTAAATAAAATGTAATCAAATGATCATAGTATAGTATGTCATCAAAAATCTGACCAATACGTCACACTATTGTATGTTGTCAAAAATCTGTCTTTTATAGTATGCCGTTAAATATCTCACCAAACTTCATAATATAGTGTGTCGTCAAAAATCTTTTGTGGTCCGAAAGTATAAAAAAAGTCATAGTGTAGTATGTCATCTAAAATGAGTAAAAAAAACCCAAAAAAAACATCATAGTAAAGCATGTCATGCAAAATGAGGAAAAAACACATCATAGTATAGTCTGTGGTCAAAAATCTGACCAAACCATCATAGTATCTGTTACCAAAAATCTTACCAAAACATCATTCCATAGTATGTCATGGAAAAATCTGACCAGAAAGTCATACTATTGTATGACGTCAAAATAACATAAACGTCATAGTATGTAGTATAGTATGTCAACCAAAATGATGAAAAAACATCATAGTATAGTATGTCGTCCTAAATGATGAAAAACGTCATAGTATCATATGATGTCCGAGTATAGTATGTTGCTGAAATCATGAAAGAAAAGGCCAGAGCATAGCATGTTGTTCAAAGTCCTGCAAAAAAAGTCATAGTATAGTATAACAGTTTAGATCCCTCACTTTTAGGAGCAGCGGCTCTACTCCGAGCTCCTCCCGGATGACTGAGCTCCTCACCCTCTAAGGAAGAGCCCAGCCACCCTATGGCGGAAGCTCATTTTGGCCGCTTGTACCCGCGATCTTGTTCTTTCGGTCACTACCCAAAGCTTGTGACCATAGGTGAGGGTAGGAACGAAGATTGACCGGTAAATCGAGAGCTTTGCCGTTCGGCCCAGCTCCCTCTTCACCACGACAGATCAGTGCAGAGTTCACATTACTGCAGACGCCGCACCAATCCGCCTGTCGATCTCCCGCTCCATCCTTCCCTCACTCGTGAATGAGCAGGATCTCCTCCACCCTTGGCCTCGGATTTGGAGGTGCTGATTCTCATCCTGGCCACTTCACACTCGGTTGCGAACTGATCCAGTGAGAGCTGAAGGTCAGGGCCTGAGGAAGCCAACAGGACCACATCATCTGCAAAAGCAGCGACCCAATCCTGAGGTCACCAAACCGGACCCCCGTAACACCCTGGCTGCGCCTCGAAATTCTGTCCATAAAAGTTATGAACAGAATCAGTGACAAAGGGCAGTGCTGGTGGAGTCCAACCCTCACTGGAAACGAGTCCGACTTACTGCCAGCAATGCGGACCAAGCTCCGGCACAGGTCGTACAGTGAACGGGCGGCCCATATCAGGGGGTCCAATACCCCATACTCCCCGAGAACCATCCACAGGACTCCCCGAGGGACACAGTCGAATGCCTTCTCCAAGTCTACAAAGCACATGTGGACTAGTTGGGCAAACTCCCATGCACCCTCATGGATCCTGCGAAGGGTCCAGAGCTGGTCCACAGTTCCACGACCAGGACGAAAATCGCATTGCTCCTCCTGGATCCGAGGTTTCGACTACACAGCGGACCCTCCTCTCCAGTACCCCTGAATAGACCTTACCAGGGAGGCTGAGGAGTGTTATTCCCCATAGTTGGAACACACCCTCAGGTCCCCCTTCTTGAAAAGATGGACCACCACCCCGGTCTGCCAGTCCAGAGACACTGCCCCCGATGTCCACGCAATGCTGTAGAGACGTGTCAACCATGACAGCCCCACAACATCCAGGGCCTTAAAGAACTCTGGGCAGATCTCATCCAGCCCTGGGGCCCTGCCACCGAGGAGCTTTTTGAACACCTCAGCAACCTCAGCCCCAGAGATGGGAGAGCCCATCCCCGAGTCCCCAAGCCCTGCTTCCTCACCGGAAGGCGTGTCAGTGGTATTGAGGAGGTCTTCGAAGTACTCCTTCCACCAATCCACAATGTCCCATGTCGAGGTCAGCAGCGCACCATCCCCACTATACACAGTGTTGACAGAGCACTGCTTCCCCCTCCTGAAACGCAGGATGGTGGTCCAGAACCTCTTCGAAGCCGTACAGAAGTCGTTCTCGAGGACCTCACAGAACTTCTCCCATGCTCGGGTTTTTTAATCGCCAACCACCGTAGCTGCACTCCGCTTGGCCTGCAGGTACCTGTCTGTTGCCTCCGGAGTCCCACAGGCCAAGAAGGCCCAATAGGACTCCTTCAGCTTGACGGCATCCCCCACCGCCAGTGTCCACCAACGGGTTTGGGTGTTGCCACCACGACAGGCACCGGCCACCTTAGAGCCACAGCACTGATCGGCCGCCTCAACAACGGAGGCACGGAACATGGCCCACTCGGACTCAATGTCCCCTGCCTCCCCCGGGACATGGTCAAAGCTCTCACGGAGGTGGGAGTTGAAGCTCCTTCAGACAGGAGACTCTCACAATGCGTTTGGGTCTGCCAGGTCTGACCCGCGTCCTCCCCCACCATCTGAGCCAACTCACCACCAGGTGGTGATCGGTTGACAGCTCCGCCCCTCTCTTCACCCGAGTGTCCAAGACATGCAGCCACAAGTCCGACGACACGACTACAAAGTCGATCATCAAACTGCGGCCTAGGGTGTCCTTGTGCAAAATACACCCTTATGCCTGAACATGGTGTTCATTATGGACAATCTGTGGTGAGCACAGAGGTCCAATAAAAAAACACCGCTCAGGTTCAGATCGGGAGGGGCCATTCCTCCCGATCACGCCCGTCCAGGTCTCACTGTCACTGCCAATGTGAGTGTTGAAGTCCCCCAGCAGAACGAGAGAATTCCCAGAAGGAGCGCTCTCCAGCACCCCCTCTAAGTACTCCAAAAAGGGTGGATACTCTGAGCTGCCATTTGGACCATAGGCACAAACAACAGTCAGGATCCACTCCCCCCCATCTGCAGGCGGAGGGAGGCTACCCTCTTGTCCACCAGGGTAAACTCCAACATACAGGCACTGAGCCCGGGGGCAATAAGTTTTGCCGCCCCTGCCCAGCGCCTCTCACCTGTGGCAACTCCAGAGTGGAAGAGAGTTCAACCCCTCTCGAGAAGACTGGTTCCGGAGCCCACGCTGTGTGTCAAGGTGAGGCTGACTATATCTAGTGACCCGCATCCGGGCAAGGGAAACTTTGGACCATTTATGTCTTTCATCATAAGGGGTCTGGTGAGCTACGCTTTGTCTGGTCTCTCCCCTAGGACCTGTTTGCCATGGGTGACCCTACCAGGGGCATAAAGCCCCCGACAACTTAGCTCCTAGGATCATTGGGACACACAAACCCCTCCACCACAATAAGGTGGTAGCTCAGGGAGGGGGTATGAAAGATATCAGTCTGGTTTTCATGTAAATCACAGCACTGAGACAGCACTGGTCAAAGTTGTAAATGACCTCAGGTAAAATATGGAC
>NW_024624054.1:0-3784 GCF_008729295.1 Plectropomus leopardus
TAACACCACTGGTGCTGACTGGCCTTTGTATGGCTTCAAAGCAACATTAATCTTTAATGTAATTTTTGATCATTTCATTTTCTAATCAAATAAGAATAATCTATTTTAACCCAAATCTGTTCATGTACTGTATCAAACAAGTTGAAAGCAAGCACATCAACAGAGAGGATCTCCAAAAAACATGTTTATGACTGAATTTCTATTGCGGTTATCATCAAGCCTATCATTAGAAAAAATGTTGATGTACTTCTCTGCAAACCACAGATACATTTGCTCTTCATTATTTAGTGGATATAATGAAACACAAAAAAGCGCACTTGATTATGGTTAAGAGGAGATCATGTTTTGGCTTAAAATACATGGTTAACTGGGCACGATTCCTGCTGAAAAGGCAGCAAAGTCTTGATAAAAAACAAACCTTTTGTGTCACTATCTCTGTTGGATGACTCCCTTAAAAAAACAACACATTTTGTTGGTCTCCAACCGTGATCTGCCTGGTCAATGCCAACATTTTCTTGTTGGGCCTTGGTTGTACTACGTATAATTTTTTACTAACTTTAATGGAGAAACTGAAAATTGAATCTCAGAACAGGAACATTTAACCCTGTGAAACCGAGAGTGACATCAGTTTTCTTGCACTGCATTCAGAAGCCTTTTGCATGTATTTGTACCTTTGAAACCTGAGCAAATGGGTTTTCTTTTGAAAACATGCCGCAAAAAGCAACTTGCCAAGAAATTGCTCACAAGTTAAAAAAAAAAGAAAAAGAGCTGAAATTAGTTTAAAAAATAGAGAGATAATAATAATAAAAAGTCCAGACAACTATATTTATTATTAACTTTTTATTGATTTACTTGCTTATTTATTTAACTTTTTTTGTTGCTAGATTTCAGGTGAATTTCTTGTGGCTCATAACTAGTAACTTCTTCCCGTGTTTTTTGAAAGTCTAGTCAATGTCCTCAGGTTTCAAAGGGTTAATTTTCCCGCTTATTTACCTCATTTATTAAATCCTTTAATCAAAGATAAACCAACAACTTGTAGAGGACTAGTTGCCGTGCTATTTTTAATATCAAGTAATTGTATTATTGTTAACATAATAACTTTATTATAATTTTCGGTCCACAGCGTGGACACTAATATGATGCTTATGACCAAATTCCTTCTGCTGTGGAATTACAATAACAAGTTACAGCCACTTTAGTAACTTTCACTGTGTCAGACACAATGACCTTTGTGTCTTATGAGTAGATTCTTTTTTTTTTATATATATAATTGTGACCTGGATTATGTTTTTCAAAATCAAATTAAATTCAAATTGTTTCCTGTGGGGGGGGTTAGGAAAGCAGGCTTGTGACCTGAAGTGAGCTTGTTTGGACCGGCCAGATAAATCTGGATTGGGAAAGCTGCTCAGTGGCTGGCAGATCAAACTGGGGCTGTACTGGGAAGCTTCCAGGTGTGAATGTGTGAAGGGGTTTGAGTGTGAACAGAGTGGTAGGCCCCACTGAAAAAAAGACCATTGCTCTCAATGATACGTCCCCAAAACCCCTTAAAACTACCTTGCTTCATTCTTTCTAAAGCTGTTTAACACATTGTGTGTAAAGCAATAGGAAATCAGAATAGAAAAATGTAAATTGTGTCTATAAAGCAGTTTGACAGAGCTGCTGCTAAAACTATTGCAATGTATTTCTGATGTATGACAAAACAACACCAACGCTGGCTTTCTTTTGACAATAACGTCTTTTGTTTCTCAGAAGAAGTGTTTCCGTCAAACTGTTCTATTCAATTCTTATTAGTATTTATGAAATTAATTAGCTTAATTACACTTATTAATATTGAGCTGAGTGAATACTGGCTTAATGCCTAGCAACTGTTGCTATGCCTGCTATTATTTAATTTACTCCGTGACATAATCTTAAGGCCTGTATGCGCATTGTGTTTTTTTCCTCAGTGGTGGAGTCTTTTTTTAGTCGTCTCAATAAGGACAGAGCACATTCACTTCTGCTCCTTTAGCTAGTCTACTGTCACAACAAATACAGAAAAATCCATATGTTGGAGTAGATCAGCCGTCGGACATTGGATGTTGCTGGCGTATGTTTGGTAAAGCTGGTAGGACATGACTAAAAAAAAAAAAAAACGGTCCCTTTCCATCAACGCTCACAGCTTGTTCTGGTGAGATTTTTTGCAAGGTACATGGGTTCTTTGAGATCAGAGCTTTTTTAAAGTACTTATTTAAAGATATGATAACACCACCCTGTTGAGCATTTATAAGTACTACAAGCACTACACTACAAAAAAAGTTACATGAAAAAGTCATTTTAAAAAGCATGCGAAGTGGCTCAAATTAAACGCCACCAAAATGTTGCATCACTAACAAGCTTTGACTGGCTTAAATGCTGAACATAAAAAATGCTCACAGTGAATCCTCCAGCAGTGATGGCTGTGCTTACTGAGCGACTTCTCCCTTCAATAAAGTCTAAACCAACGGGCAACCTTCAGGGCTGCCTAAAAACCATACTGACACATAGGTGCCAAAAAACTGCAGTTCATCAAATGGCCACCAAAAGTGAGTCAGTCCTCATAGACACCCATGTTAAAATTCCCAACAAGCCTGGTACAAAAAAAAAAGGAAAGATTTTGGTTAATTTTAAAATTCATTATGACTGTATGGGAGGTGAAAAGAGGGTTATAATAACAGCCTGGAATGCATTTTTTAAAGTAATTAATGCCATAACAAGATTAAAATTGACTGAGTTACTTGGTTAAAAGACTGAATTTTGTATAAAAAGAAAAAAATAACTAAAGACAGATCTGGTGCCCCTGTCACCCCTAAAAGGCACAAAATGGTTTAGTCTGCTCCTGCATGACCATGCAAGACTGCTTATGCATAGGGCCCAAAATTAGGTGCAACCACCCCTGGCCACAGTAAATGTGCAAAACATGATGTGAATGTGCCGATGCATTTGCGCCACAATCTGTTCATATGTTGTCAAGACATGGAATGAAAAGCACCATTTAGCACATACATTTGTCTCTATAATGAAACATATCGTAAAAACTGACTCCTATGACAAAATACTGATGTTTGCAGTCCAGAGTGAGACCAGAGAGCAGGTCTCTGACACAGTCTCTGAGATCTATCTGGCTTGTTGGGGCCATTTGGACAAACAGTCCAAGCCTGACGTGTGTCGACACAAAAAGAGTGCTCTGTACACTTTGAGGGGTTGGGCGATGAAACGGAGGCTGAAGATGTTCTGCACGTCTCTATAGAGGAGGTGGAAGTGTAGTCCGAGGAGCAGTTCACACAGAGTTCATTATCAGCGTCATGCTCTCCTCTGCTGCTGCCCCAAGGCCGTCCACACTGAGGCAGAGCACAGAGCATTTTTTCCTTTTTGTCTTTACCAGTGAGTTTAACCAGTCCTTTTAACATGACAGACTGGAAATATGTAGAGGACTAAATTTTAATTATGAGTTTTGAAATTGTGCGAATACTGAAATCCAATGATGGTTTTGTCAAAGCAAGTAAAAATGGTTTTAATGTTTTAAAAACCAGGGTTAACATCAGTTTTCTTGTGCCGCTTTTCAAAGACTTTTTGTAGACTTAAATGCCATTTCTTTTGAATACATGGGAAAAAATGTAAATGTAAAAGTCATCTCCCACATCTCACACATAAACCATCTGTATAAGGTCACAAAAAAATGCACTGAAAATAGGAAAAATGTTCCAAAAATCTATATGTATAATTGTTAGAATTATATATTTCAAATTACAGAAAATAATTATATATG
>NW_024624055.1:0-1948 GCF_008729295.1 Plectropomus leopardus
GAAGCACAGAGCAAAATTCTGAATAACACAGCTCAACGTCTGCTACAAATTTACACAACGTAAAAAACATTTTAGCTGATTTCACCTATTTTTAGTAAATTAAAAGCATCTTAAAGATAACTTGTCATGATGCTAGATGAGGTTGGTTTCTCCACATGCCACCGCGATACACACACTTGAGAGAAGGAGAGCCTGCATCTCGTCTCACTAACATGTTCCTGACTCTCATCCTTCGCTCGTATCACTGTGTGCTGTTGTTTAGTGCCAGAGTGAGTCACACACACACACACACACACAAACACACATTCATACACACCACATTTTCCCATCATCCACACTGGGTATTATTCACCAAAGCGTGAGTGTCACAGCCTTCTGTCTGTGTGTGTGTGTGTGTGTGTGTGCGTGTGTGTGTGTGTGTGTGTGTGTGTGTGTGTGTGAGTGTGAGAAAGGCGAACGTGTGATAAGCATTGCAGCCTGTTGGAATGCACTGAAAGGCCTGATGAGAGTGCGTGGGTGCCTGCAGCATGGCTCCCAGGTACAGATTACAGGGGGAAGAGTAAGTTTGGAGGAGGCCTGCAGAATGTGTGTGTGTGTGTGTGGGAGAGAGAGAATAAGAGTGGAGGAGAGAGATAAAAAGGGAGAAAGCATGGAGGAAGAGGGGGAGGAGAGGAAGTATGTGGATAGCATGTTGGGGAATATTGGCTTCCTCTTTGTGAAATACTCAGGGAATGTACAGTTATTTTCATCCTGACAAATGAAAAAGGGAAGTAGAGAAGTTTAGGGATAAAAGTTTAGAAAAACTTCTGGTGACATTCTTCTGTAACAGCACACTGACAATACTGAAAATTAGCTAAAGTAATTTGTTTAGTGTAGTGTAATATACAGTAGATCCTTCACAGACAGTGGGTCTCATTCATGAATTGTTATTAAATCTGTGAGTAGATATGGAACTAAAAACTATGCAGGATTCAAATCATTCATAAACTGACAGCTTGTTCCTGCTAGTCAGCCATTAGCATACATCCCTGCACATGAACAGCCAGTGAGCACCTTATAAGGAGGTGATCATTATTATGGATAGGTGCTTTCTGTTCACCTGCAATCATCCCGCAAACAAAGATAAGATAAGATAAGATAAGTCCCACAACAGGGAAATTTGCATTATTACAGCAGCAAAGAGATATCAAAGGAAGGTTTGACAAGATAAATAAAGCAAAAAGAACAATATGAACAATATAAACATGACGCAAAACTCAACATTAAAAAAAATATTTTCACCAATGGCATTCTCAGTCCAAACTTGCCACATGGTGCCACTCTGTCAGTGACCTTCCATGTATACCTATGACATTTTAGGTAACCTTGTGCATCCACTGTTTACACTCTGAGATGCTGTTACTGTGATGTCTACAAATGCATGTGTGGGGGGATAAGGCTGCACGGTCCTTATGTTTACAACAGCGTGGACCGTCGTGATGATTGGGATTAGGCAAAAAAGGCACAGATGGTTATGGGAAGTGAACTCCCACTCCAAAGTCAGTTGTTTGTGGGACCCATCCACCTCCACACCCGCCCGCCCTGTGTGGAAGTGACGGGACTACTTCTGGAGAACCAGAGAGAGAGAATGCATGCAAGAGAGGGACGGAAAGCGAGAGAAAAATAAAGGAGGGCTGCAAAGTGACTTTGTCAGCAGTGTTTGCTTCTGCTTCCCCAGCAGTGGGAAAGATCTGCGTAACATGCGAACTACACGCATCAAAGAGCTTTGCCATGCACAAGATAACAGACCAACAGATGAATGAGAAGAAGGAGAAGTGGTTAGAGGGAACACGCCAGCCCTTGGCTTGTAATACATGTTTTAATAATGAAAAATATTTATTTTATAACATATAAAATATAATTTAATATAGGCCTATTTTTATAGTACAAATTTGTGTTTTTAAATAAG
>NW_024624056.1:0-2489 GCF_008729295.1 Plectropomus leopardus
ATACAAAATAAAATAATATATGAAAATATAAATAAACTGGAAACAGCTATCAACCTCTTTTTAAAATGCTCTTAGCATTAAAATGCAGCCCGTCTTCTTAGTAGCTTCCATGTTGTACACACTTTAAAATCTCAAAGCACATGAACACAGAAAAGTTGGAAGAACAACTTCCCAACTTGGAAACTATGACCTTCTGTCATCACATGAATGCAACATATCTGAAGGCTGTGTTTTATGTTGTTGGGTTTGGGTAATGGAATAATTTAAATAATGTACTGTAATTACACTGGTCTTTTCAAACAACTGAAGTAGCATAGCTACTAGCTAGCTTCAGTACATTTACTGAACATTGCAACTGGCCTATAATAATACATAACTGCACTCACTACTGCTACTGCTAAATTGGGTTATTATTATAACATGTAGAGGCCTTACATTGTTACAAAATATGTTTTTAATTAAACTTGTATGTTATTAATATATGTGGTTTTGAAAACTTGAAAACAAAAACTTGGGTGCATGGGGTCAAAGTGCTCGATACCGGTAACAGCCGGCAACCATTTTGGAAAATGGCTGCCATAGTCATTAGAATACAAATCTGCAATGGCCTAATATCCAGATTTCTCCTAAATATATTAAGCTAAATCTATGAAGGCAGCTGGATGGTCAATGAGTTCACTATCACTTGTGAATAAAAGAGTGCTTGTGGTAGTTTTCGGTTTTAGTGAGATAAATACGTATAAGAATAGCTTTTAAGTGGAGTCAAGTGTACACATAATATGTAGTCAGAATGTCGATATGAGATGCCTGACATTGTGTAAAGAATGCAACTGATAGTTTTCCAGTAATGACTTGCAATCAAAAGCATTCATTATCAATCATGTGTTACAATGCTTGAAATACTCGAAATCTACAGAAATCCCACTTTGAGAAGTGGGGGTGCTGGAGGTAAATGGAGCAGCAGATGTTTGAAGAAGCAGCTCACACCAGCGCAGATCCTTTTCGCTGATGTTTCCTTCATTCTGACCATCATGTGGCTGTATTTCCTCCTGTTGTGCCTCTTTCCCATATCCAGCCAGGCCTTGCTTCGCTTTGACTGACACAAACGCACACACACACACACACACACACACGAACACCCACACACACACACACACACACACACACACACACGCATAGACCCCAAAGATGAAAGGAGAAGAGTAGCTCCATTACCTGCATTACAGCAAGTTGCTCAGACCAATTGACAACAACAAAATGCCCCAGAAAAAGCATTTTTTCTCCCCGAGATTTGAGTGCTGTACTTACATCTAACTTCATTTTTATAGACCACAGGCTATTTTCTTCCATCTGGAGTGTGGCAGCCAGGAGGGCATTTGATATCCTCCCATGCACCATCAAAGTGGACAATATGCCTCTGTGACAGAAGAGCAAATCCATGCTTTCTTGAATCCATCCAGCTTTTGAGAGATTAATTTTGTTATGGAAAGTCTACATTTATGCGCTATCATCGGTGAGTAAGGAGCTCATGCAGCACTTGTGAAGGTAATGCGACAAGAGTAATTACAAAGAGTGCACGGCTGACATGGACACATTGTTGTGGCAAAGTCTCAGGCGGGTCTGAAATCTTCCTGCACATGGGTTTGTTCATGTGCACCTGCCGTCCGAGCCAGATGATCCACTCACTATGATGTAATGCCTTATCTTTATATAGTAAGCTGCTTTAAAGTACTGCCTCATTGAGAAAGTCATCACTCAATTTTATAGTTACTGGATTACAGGCTTTACTGACTGAGGGATTCTAACAGCAAATGGATTGTTGTGGTGATGTGTGGATGGAAAAGTGACATTTTAATGCTAAAAATATATCTGTTCTCCTGCATGATCCCCTAACTCTTATCCATGCCGGAAAGTTACCTGGTACATTTTTGAGGTAGTATTTCCAATGTATGCAGCTATTATTGTACTTTTTTATTCCACCACATTTGTCTGACTGCTCAGATTTTACACATATCATAAACTTATGATATAACACACGATTAACTTCATTAAATTCTGTCTTTTCAGTCTTTTGAAGTCATTTGAGCATGCAACTGATTTTTTAAATTTTTAAAAAAAAATTTACCTCTGATGAAGCATTTTCTCCCTTAGCACAAATCTGCTGACAATTTAATAATTTATTTTTTTTACAGTGCATGGGACTAAATGAATAGATAAATAACTAAATGGAGGAGTCCCATGTGCCAAAAGGACAACATTTTGGATGATAAGATATGAGATAAGATATGTTTTTTCTCATAAACTACTACTAGAAACTACTACACGGAGCCAATCAAGCATTTGGTATCAATATTTATAAATTATGTGTGTGTGTCTCTGCCCTCATTTGGCTCATTGTTTCTTTGATTTTACTTGCCAGCTCTGTGCTGATTCCTACTGCTTTTTTTATTTTGTGTATTTATTATGCTTTTATTGTGCGTCTGTTTTTT
>NW_024624057.1:0-2187 GCF_008729295.1 Plectropomus leopardus
TTAAAATAAAAAAGTATAAAAAGTAGTGTACAATGGCAGATAATAATAATAATAATAATAATAATAATGATGATGATGATGATGATAAACTTATATAGCATTTTTCTCAACTTTTTCTTTCTTAAAAGTTACAAATGGCTTTTCAGAAAAGCAACAGATAAAAACAAGGCAGCAAGCGAAAACAAAATAAAATGCAAAAAACACATTGATCATATACTGGGGAATTTTAAAAAAAGTATAAATAGTGGCAAACAATGGCTGCGGAGGAGGGATGATAAAACCTAAACCTAATAAGACTGAAGAACCCAAATGAAATGCATGCTTGCTTCTCTCATGCACATAAAGAAAAAACACTGATCGCATGATTGCTGCTTTGCTTTAAAGTAATCTGTGTTGTGCTGAATTATTCAACAGAAAAAGGTCATAACACTGTGACACTTATTTGATGCGGCTACATTTTGGAAAATAACTTCTGGTGAGATACTGGAGTTTTTTTCCACAGAAACAGAGGGGGAAAATGTGGATGGAAACTTGAGTGTAACTGAGTTTTCACTTGTCACACACAAGTGCAACTAATGACACTAATTACTGCTGCAGCCGAGCCGTCGTGAGTGTTACTGGTGTCACTTGTGCTTTGCTTGCTGTGACAAAGTCAACACCTCTGCTGTGAAAACATCTGTGAATATGTGAGTGCTCTCCTCTTTCTCCTCAGACATGGTTTTTGTCAAAGTTTCAGCCTAGCTCCTTTTTTCTCATGTTTTTGCATTTAAGTGACAAATGGGAACAACGCTTTTTTTTAATTATATACCGTCACTTTAAATTAAAGTGCTTGTTTTGCCACTGACAGTTTCTGTAAGATCCTTTTTATTGTTCATTATTTGGCTATATTTCGTATTTTTTTACTGCTTGTCCTTAAAGAAAACATGCCTTTGAGGGTATTTTTTTTTAATTTTGCAGAAAAATGTTGGCAGTTTTTTCTCTCTTTAAGTTTTTGGCAATTTTTAAAGAAAAATAACAAATAACAAAAAAACAAAAAAAAAAATTATCACAGCCAGAAGCTTAAAACCAGTAATTACCATTGGATTTTCAACTTTCCAGTGGTTCTTAAAAACATAATGTTTTATCATACAGGTTTGAGAAACAAAATATCAAGACTTTTCCAAAACTTTAAAGGTATATTTAGTTTTCCAAAACTTTGCTATTTGCAAACTTTACTTTTCCACCTGTTTATGACTGTTCAAACCCTGAGAGGAAGAAAGAGAACTGTCTGACCCTGATTACTTAATTAATGTTTGACTTCTTCAAGCTTTAGTGTGCTAACTTGTATTTATGACTTGATGAGGTCGCAGCAGATGACTTGGAACATGGTGACATGACCTGCATTATGACCTGCGTAACTCACCTGACAGAGGCGTCCCCAGCAGCCCCGCGCCGCTCTCGATCAGCTGCAGCAGGCCGAGGGCCCCCATCATGCGCTCCACGCCCACTATCATGGGCACCACCGCAAACACCAGAGACGTCAGCGCCCCCGAGCAGAAGCCGTAGAGGAGGCTGATCACCATCAGAGCGGCGTACGAGCCGGACAGCGAGCTCACAGGCAGCAGCATGATGAACACTCCCGCCAGCGTCGTCCACGTGGTCAGCAGATGAATCGGCCGGAAGTGACCCAGGTCTGAGAACCAGCCCGACGCCACGCGCCCCAAAATGTCTGTAGCGCCGGCGGCTGACATGACAAAAGCGGCTTGGTACTCCGAGAAGCCGGCTTGGCGACTGTGGGCCACCAGGTGGAAATATGGCACAAAGTAGCCGACGTTAAGAAGAGTGACGGCCAGCGTGTAGGTGATGTATGGCCTCTCGAAGAGCAGCGGCAGCTCCAGGTAGGAGGACACTCGCTGCAGCACTGCAGTGCACGATGACCTGCTCTTTGAATCCACCTGGAGGGAAAGAAAATAAAATACTGAGCTTCATCCTCACTTGACATCCCAGTTTTTTATGATAAAAAGCATCTCTTTCATAGGTCCTGTTAAAACTTTGAAACCTGAACAAAGTGACCCGATTTATTTCAAAAACATGGAAAGAAGGCAACAAGACATGACATAAAAATTAGTGAGAAATTTGCAAAAAGTTGCAAAAACAGAAAATGACCTGAAAAAAATATTTAATGATAACATTAAAAATCACAATAAA
>NW_024624058.1:0-2881 GCF_008729295.1 Plectropomus leopardus
ATATTTTTTTTTCACTCAATATTCAGCACTTTTAGGGAGCATTTTCTTGTTAATTTTGTTTTTTAACTTTTCCTTTGTGCATATTTTCAGGGAATTTTCTTGTAATTTTTTAAAACTAATTTCTTGATAATGGCCATGACTTGTTAAATTGTTAACAAACCAATATGCTAAGGTTCTGAAGGGTTAAACAGATTTGTTTCCCAGTTTAATAATGACTTAATTGATGTTAATTACATTTAAACCTAATAAAATAGTATTGAGTAAAAGCAGAATACATTGACACTTTCTGCTACTTTATTTCAGAGGGAAAAATTATATGTTTTACTGCATTACGACTGGCTCAAAAGACATTAGAGGTTAGATGTAAAAAAAAACGGAAAGTTATTTACAAAAAGGACAAAAAGAATGATAAGGACACCAAAAAGCTACATCTTGCTTGCATACAAAATATTGTAAACTAATGTATGATAATGTATTATTGTAATGTATTATTATAGATTAAACTACCCAGCAGTAAAATCTTTTGTGCAGAGCATAATAACAATTAGTGAAATAACAAATCGTAAATACAGAGCCATACCTCATCCATATGTGCCCATTGACTCCAAAAGGAAAGTTAAACCTTTTTTTCTAACCCTCCCCTCCCCATGGCTACCATGACTTAATTTGACCATGCAATAGAGAGTTTCAGAGACATTAGGCTGTATAGCCATTAAATAAATAAATTAGTCAAGTCAAGTCAAGTCAGTTTTATTTATATAGCCCATTATCACAAAACATGGTTTGCCTCAGAGGGCTTTACAGAGTACGACATCCCTCTGCCCTTAGACCCTCACATCACCCAAGGAAAAACTCCCCAAAAAGAACCCCTGTAACGGGGGAAAAAAAGAGGAAGAAACCTCAGGAAGAGCGGTAGAGGATAGTGAGGGATCCCTCTTCCAGGACGGACAGACGAGCAATAGAAATAGAATAGAAATTAGCTGAACCCATCAGTTGCAACATGAAAGTTTCCGATGCATGCAATATCTAGTGCAAGTACATGATCACAAAAAAATGTGTTTATCAATTTTGGGGGGTTTAATACATAAATGGAACAACAGAATGTTACATCCAGGGATTTTTTTTTTTATCATTAGACCCATTCTTATTCTTATATATAGCCTATTTTTGGAATAGGTTATAAAGGTAAATCTGAGGCTATTAAGAAACCATGGGGCTGAAGCCTGGGACTCTCAGGCCTAACAGCACCACTGGCTAGAAAATATATTAAGCAGAGCTGGATCAACAGAGCTGGATCACTTTTCAGTGTTTCAAATTCCTGCAACATGTGTGGTGCCTCCCGATTCGGATTCTTGCATTAAAAAGGGAACCAAGCGTGTTCATACTGCAGCATGGATTTTGAAATCATATGACTGAAAGCTGTGTAGCTTTCAGTCATATGATTTCACATATGATTTGACATCCTGAATCTTCTATGAACCCCAGACTTACATACTTCATATAGTAATAGCTACATTCAGTCACATCAAAGGGTCAGGTCACCCAAAATTACAAAAGAAAGAAAGAAAAAAAAAATTCTAGAATAAAAGGCATGGCAATGTTACTACATAACTAACACCCTGATGTTCAATTCTCTTTTGTTTTTATGTATGTAATAATGTTAACACAGATGATGGCCGCTACCTTTCCTGCATCATTCTCAGTAAATTTCCCGGTAAAGAGTTGGTGCACCCACATTATTTTTTGCCGTTACTTTTGTACCTTCCAAGTCTCAAAAACAAAGAGCGCATTGTGGTGCAGAGGAGATTTGTTGTATCTTCTCCGATTAACAACAACAAAGTATCTCTGTAGTGACTGTGGAAGAGGGATACTCAGCTGAAATGTTCCTCTGCTCTGCTGAGATAAGAGAGGAGCACAAAGGTTGCTCATTTTTCATTATCATGGAATTGTAAGATAAGAAACAATTACTATTGAATTCTCACCAAAATATTCAGATTCTTTATGTACGTTAATTTCAAATATGCTTGTCTATTTGTTTCCATCGGTCAAAAACATCCTCTGTGCCTGTTCTCATTTTAGAAATCCTCCGACTGGTTGGAGGTGATGCATCAAAACAGATTCTTCATGAAACTTCTGTTTCATGCATGTTACAACATTATCATCATGTTATTTAACCAACAAATCGTCACACATAAAGAGAACAGGTCATTTGTCAGTGATTCCCAAAATTACACGGTTGAAAATTACCAGTGAGGGGCATACATACTAATGGTCACAGTGTTAAACATGTGATAAATGTTTAACACTGTGACCATCTAAACAACTTGGTAAGGTTTAAAAAAAGATTATGGTTTGGATTATTAAAGTGTTTTTTGTTATAGTTAGGTACATGAGGTCAGTACATCATGTAAGTGGTTGTCTTAATTAAGTATGTTACTTAAATTACTACTACTAATATCATACTGTGATTTTTACAAGTAAAAATTCTAAAATGTCACAAAAGTAAAAGTAAAGAAAAAAATAATGACCCCCCCACTGATTACATAAGTGTTCATTAAAAAAGCTGTATGTTTATACTCTTACTTTGTATCTAATGCAAAAATATGAATTTGTAAAGTAACTAATTACGAAAGCTGTCAGATAAATGTAGTGAAGTAGAAAGTACAGTATTTCTCTTTGAAATATAGTGGATTAAAAGTGGCATGGAGATTTAAATTTTAGTAGAGTGCTTGATTAAGTATACCTAGTTACATTCCACCATTGGCAAAGGACGATGTGTTTGTTTGGTGCAGAAGAAGTCAACAATGACGTTTGAGATGGGATGTGTTTATGGCTTTATTATTTTCCTTAACATTAACCAACTTTTATTGCCAAAACTATG
>NW_024624059.1:0-2058 GCF_008729295.1 Plectropomus leopardus
CAATGCAATTACACAGAGTAAGCAATCTTGAACAGGTGAGTTTTGAGTCTGGATTTGAAGAGAAGAAGAGAGTCTGAGTTTTGGATGTCCGGTGGGAGTGAGTTCCAGAGTTCGGGAGCAGAGCGGCTGGAGGGGAGGATCTAAGGGAGCGGGAGGAGATGGCGATGTGGAGGAGATCTGACAGATAAGGAGGGGCGAGGTTGTAGATGGCCTTGAATGCGCTCACCATACTATAGTATGCATTTACTTATTTGCCTTTTTTTGGCCCTTTTTTCAACATGCTATTCAATGGCGCGTCTCGATGAGCTATAATAAGTGGTTTTCAGCCATTTTTGGGACATGTCAAAATTGAGATTTTTCGCCATACTATAGTATGCGTTTTTTGCCCATTTTTTCAACATGCTATATTATGACTTTTTTGGCCTTCTTTGGCCCTTTTTCAGAATTCTATATTATGGCGCGTCCCTGCAAGGTATGATAAGCGCTTTTCAGCCATTTTTTGGACATTTCAAAAATTGCGATTTTTAGCCATACTACGCAGTTTTATGCCATTTTTCCACATGCTATATTATGATGTTTTTGGCGTTTTTTGGCCCTTTTTTCAACATGCTATAAAATGGCTCAACTCTATGAGCTATAATAAGTGGTTTTCAGTCATTTTTTGGAAATGTCAAAATTTGATATTTTTCACCATACTATGGTATGCGGTTTTAGGGGCATTTATTCGACATGCTGTATTATGACGTTCTTAGCCTTTTTTGGCCCGTTTTTCAACATGCTATACAATGCCGTGTCACTGTGAGCGATAATAAGCAGTTTTTAGCCATTCTTTCGTTATCTTATATTATGAAGTTTTTGGCTATTGTTTCTACATACTACATCTCACCAAAACGTCATAATGTGTCACGTCGTAAAAATCATTATACTTTAACATGTTGTCAAAAATTTCACAAAAATGTCATATTATAGCATGTTGTCAAAGATCTCACAAACACTCATACTATAGCCAACATCAAAAAACTCACTAAAATATCATACTATAGCATGTCGCCAAGAATCAGGCCAAAACGTCACAGTATGCATTTTGTCAAACATCATGCCAGAACGTCATAATATAGCATGTCGTCAAAGATATCGCCAAAAAATCATACCAAGGGCTTCTCCTCTACCGAGCCTTCTTCTGGCCAATGTCCAGTCGCAGTAGAATAAAGTAGATGAGACGCTATAAAGGCTCACTCAGCAACGGTGGATCAGAGACTGCTTTGCGCACACCTTCACAGAAACACGGTTAAACCCCTAATATCTCGAATCAAGCTGTTGCACTTGATGGACTGACCTTGTGGAGACCATTTGGATACGAGACTCTGATGCAAATTCAAAAAATTCACTGCAAGAATTGAATGACGCCACCAGCAGCAACATGCCCAAGGAAAGAGATGGAATTTTGACACTAATCTCGGGTATCCACCTTGAAACTGTGGTGACATTGCTTAGGAGGATCATTGTCACAGGTCAAATATATCCCAAGAACCAGATCATCCTTTGATGTGTTTTAAAATTTCCCCTGTAGGAAAACAAAGGCGACCTAATGTAGTTCTCTGATACTTTCCAAATTTTTCAGCTACAGAGTGAAGAGACATGTCAGTGACTGAAAATGTCACTGGTTGCAGATGAAAACCACATCTGTGCCAAATAACAGGAAACCACAGGGTCAGTAAACAATATGCTTCATGAAAGTAAATACGAAACTGCTGACATGAAGTGTTGAATCTTACATGTCAGAAACATCGATACAAGTCGATTAAAGAAGAGAAATGCAGAAACTGAAAATCACAGGTTTGTTCACACATCTGCATATGCAAATGAAGGGATAGCAGGTTCCAAAAAGATGAGAAAAACTCTATCATCTCCTGTAAGTTTCACTTTTAGTTGCAAGGTTATCTTTCATATACAGACCTCATGGATTACATGTTTGTTTTCATGCATTTACTGTCTCACAGTTCTGCTAGTGAGGCAGTTCTCAAACAGAAGTAATCACAAAACCTGAAAAAATAAAAC
>NW_024624060.1:0-1561 GCF_008729295.1 Plectropomus leopardus
TCTGACATCATTTTAAATATAAAATTATTATAATTATTTATATAGTTGGTTTCTGGACATTTTTCCCTATATATACATATGTATAATTTTATAATAATCCTCCTCTCTTTTTTCAAACAATTTTGGGGTAATTTTTGTGACACCTTTAACCAATTTTTGGCCATTTTTTTTGGCATTTGTGGACAGTTTTTGCCAAGTTGGTCATTGTCTTTTTTCCCAATGTTTCTCAAAAGAAATTTTTTAAAAAGGGTTGAATAACTTGCGAGAGGCATCTGAACGCAGCTCAAAAAAACTGATGTGGATTCAGGTTTCAAAGGGTTAATACCAACAGTTTTTTCTGTCCTTGAATCCTAGTGTCTGTCCATTTGGACGCCAGCACCAGTCACCCCTGGCTGAGTGTGTCCTCAGACCGACTGCAGGTCCAGGAGGCAGCGGTGCGTCCCCCTCCTCCCTCAGACAGCAGACAGCGTTTTGCTGAGTGGCCCTGTGTGCTGGGGGACACCGTCATCACTGCAGGGAGACACTACTGGGAGGTGGAAGTGTCCCCTAATGGGAGCTGGAGACTCGGTGTGATATCAGAGTCTGTTAACAGGAAACAAAAGTCCACCATGTCACCAAGAAGAGGGTACTGGGTGCTGTGGAAGGGCACCAGTTTGTGGGCGTGCACAGACGAGCCCACCAAGCTGCAGAGGGCGGCTGTGCCGCGGCTCATCGGGCTGTATGTGGACGTCGGCGAGGGTCAGGTGTCTTTTTATGATGTAGAGCGAAGGGTTCACATTTATACTTTCTCCGATACCTTCAGCCACAGTCTGGTCCCCGTGTTCGGCTGCCTGGACGGACGCACGGTTCTTAAAGTCAGACCAGCACAGGTGTCAGATAAAAAACTCAGGAATGTGTCTCTGACTAGATTAGACCTGTTAGTCGTCAAATAAAAATATGGATCAACTTACTGTTTTAACCATTTGAAACCTGAGCAAATGTGCTAGATTTTTTCCAAAAACATGTCAAAANTCTGACATCATTTTAAATATAAAATTATTATAATTATTTATATAGTTGGTTTCTGGACATTTTTCCCTATATATACATATGTATAATTTTATAATAATCCTCCTCTCTTTTTTCAAACAATTTTGGGGTAATTTTTGTGACACCTTTAACCAATTTTTGGCCATTTTTTTTGGCATTTGTGGACAGTTTTTGCCAAGTTGGTCATTGTCTTTTTTCCCAATGTTTCTCAAAAGAAATTTTTTAAAAAGGGTTGAATAACTTGCGAGAGGCATCTGAACGCAGCTCAAAAAAACTGATGTGGATTCAGGTTTCAAAGGGTTAATACCAACAGTTTTTTCTGTCCTTGAATCCTAGTGTCTGTCCATTTGGACGCCAGCACCAGTCACCCCTGGCTGAGTGTGTCCTCAGACCGACTGCAGGTCCAGGAGGCAGCGGTGCGTCCCCCTCCTCCCTCAGACAGCAGACAGCGTTTTGCTGAGTGGCCCTGTGTGCTGGGGGACACCGTCATCACTGCAGGGAGACACTACTGGGAGGTGGAAGTGTCCCCTAA
>NW_024624061.1:0-2301 GCF_008729295.1 Plectropomus leopardus
TTAAAATTCTGAACATTAATGAATATTTGATATTTATGATTAGGACTAATGTTGGTTAAAAATAATTTAATGAATGTAGAAAATCATACTAATGTATAAAATTTCTTAAAGCTTGACTTTTGAAACCCTTTGATTCATTGAGAGGACCATGTGATGGAAATACTCACTATAGAACCTTTAATATGTATTTCAGGTCAGTACTCAACTCAAAGTACTCAGTAACAATCCACCGCTGGTTACTTCCAGCTGCAGACAAGCACGAATCTGTCGGGGAACTCAAGGACAAACATCTCTTTAATCTGTACTCGACTCTGACTCGTGTGAGATGAAACTCGTCAGGCTGAGGGCGTGTTTCCTCAGCGCGCCTGATGTGTTGCCACAGACAGAAAGAGGAAGATGAAAAGGAGTTAAAAGCTCTTTAGTTCTGTAAATTAATCTTCGTATGAAGCGAGGAGAAGAAGAGGCGGCCGAGAGGACGCAGCTGGAGCAGCTTTCATCTGCTCGCCGCCTCCTTCATGGAAATCAGTGTAAGAGGAGAAAAAGCTGCTCTGTCCTGCCGACTTTAAACTGATAATGAGGACATGTTGGAGTCTCAGCGAGAGGCTGAATCTTCTGTTAATCCAATAACTCTTTAATTTATTGCTTAATGCTGCTTGGATGGTAAAATAATCCTTTCTCTCGCCTTGTTTTAATCTTTAAAATAGAGTACATTGGTTTTTATGTGAATTTATTGTCTCTGACGTCAGTTCAACTTTATTTCCACTGACATAAAGGATCACGTGTATCATCAGATGGCTGCAACAAGTTCCACAAAAGTCTGAATAGGAGCTTGTTTTCTGTGTGAAATCATATTTTCTTTAACACTCAGTAAGTGTTTGGGAAGTGAGGACACGAGTTGATGAGGTTTGATTATCATAATAATAATAATAATGATAATGATAATGATAATAGAGAAGACTACTATGGTGCTTTTTGAGGTACTCAAAGATGCTTAACATGAAATGCAAAAAGGAAAACAAATACAGAATAATGAAAAAAGAAAGAAAAACTCATATGTCCAAAAACAGAGGATATTAAAGTCCAGATTTGGAGAGGCGGCAGGAGTCAGGTATTGAAGGCTTTTTTTTTTAAAGATGAGTTTTGAGTTTAAAAGAGCAAAAATAAGAGAAAACTCCCCCCTAAGCCCTCACAGAAGCTTTGAACTTTGAGCTCTCGACAGTCTGGATGATGCTTTTCCTCTTTATTGTTGATTTGAAACCAGTGAGACAAACTGGAAAAATACGGTTCGTTATTTTATACTTTAAAATAATGAAGACGAAATTGTGAAATGTTAGAAATCTCCACATGGCGTGGTTCCTTCATGTTCGGTGACACACAGACTGATGACGCCTCCCCGCAGACATCTGGGATCGTTTGTTGGCCGTCATGTTTGTTTACAGTCGGTGAAAAATGGCTGTCGTTTCTCGATACCTCGCCGCAGCGTGTTGATCAGTAATGTACACACACACATTAACTGTGAATTATTTGGCCGTCGCTGCATTTATAAATCACAGAACCACCCACGTCTAATGTACTTTTTCTCTGCAGCGACGACTGATGCAGAACATGCACGTGTTCATCAGCTGTGCAAACACTCGTGTTCAGGATTTCACTACAGAAATAAGAATATGCACCGGACAATTAACTTAAAATGATTCTTTATGTTGGATTATTCTCCAATTTGGCACAAACTTCCATTTTGAATCAAGAATGAACCAATAAGATTTTTGTAATGAAAGGTTTTTTTTTTGTTGTTTTTTTTACAAATTTTTATTGCATGTGGTGATTTTTTGCCATATCATACTGTGACATTTTTTGGCCCTGATATACTATGATTTTTTTTTTTAACAGTTTTTTAACATAGTCTGTTACAATGTTTTTGGATTTTTATGACTTTATTATGACTTCTTTTTTTGTTCTACAAACTAAATAAAGGCTTTTTTTTTGCTTACTATACTATGACTATGACTTTTGCCATGTTATACTATTGACATTTTTTGTCAGAGTATACTGGGATTTATTTTATAAATACTATACAATGACGTTTTTTTTTGGATATACTGTACTTCTACTAGACTAGAAACTTGAAGTCTTTTTGGGTTTTTTATTTAGTTTATAATGACGTTTTGACTCGAAACTTTACTACTAGACCTAAAACTTGAATCCTGGCTGAATGAAACATTTTTCCAGCTTGTTATCGTGGAATCAGATTTACTGTGGGACTGTGTGTGTTTATGTGTGTGTACTGTTGTGCGGTTTGGT
>NW_024624062.1:0-1187 GCF_008729295.1 Plectropomus leopardus
TAACTATCCCAGCTACCCCTACTCCAATAAATAAAGTACCGCCAATAATCGAAAGCTTATAGTTTATAATACAGTTTGGAGAACATACACATTTCTATCCAGTGGTCTGGTAATATGGACGCTGCCATAAAGCAGGTTGTTTCACCCCGTCGCCCTTGGATAAACTGTCTCTTTACACACATTGCCGCGGCCTTGAGTCACGCTGGTATGAGCCCATACTGTCCCAGTCAGTGTACGTGCTGCAGCGATATACATACATGGCTGTGTGGACAGAGTGCCGGTATGTCTCTTAAAGGGAAACGAGATCATTTTTTCTATCATAGAGGAGATTTCACCTTTTAAAACAAACGAGTTACAGTAATGGCTTCTGTAGGCCTATTGATGACTATGATCTATAGCCTACATCTGTTTCAAAGGATGTGGATTTATTTTAAGAGAAAATAATCCTATTACGAAGCTCAGGGGGTGACAGAGCAAAAATAGGCTATAATAAGCCCCCACGACAGGAAGGATAAAAACACTATTATAGTGATGACAAAGGAAGATACCTGTGAATTGTAATGTGGATTTGTTAGCGTTAAATTGTCATTTTTATCCTGAAATATGCGCTCGTGTCGAGGAACATTTCTGTCAGAATAGATATTCAGTATTTAAAAAAAACAGCCGCATATATCCACTATAAATAAAAAATGCCTTAGATGAGAAAAGCCGCATGATTAAATCATTTATAATTGCGCATCAGATAATTAAGGTGAGATTCTGGCTATAACGGGCGCGCGCATAGCCACACCATCGCGTCCTCACGAGCCCCTTTCAATGTCACCGGGTCGTTCACACGCTCTAAGGAAACACAGTGTTTTGCTATAAATACAGACAGTATTTGGGACTCACAGCTGGGTGGCTCTTGAGCTGTTTGGCGACGAACCCCAACATGTCGGAAGTCCTCTGTCAGAGTCCGTTACAATGAAGATCTGCGGAGAAAAAGCGCGCTACTGTGGAGGAGCTCGTGCGCCTTACTACGGGTCTGACTGTACACTTAACTGCACACCACCTCCTCTACTGTCAGCCAATCCCACAATGCAACGGAAACAGCTGTATGCACTGTGCATGTGTACTCTGCCCGACTCTATATCATGTGCGGGGCTTAAAGAAAACTGAGCCTTCCCTGTCCTCGTGCCAGAGGTCTT
>NW_024624063.1:0-2207 GCF_008729295.1 Plectropomus leopardus
GGACTGGTTTTGTTTTGTGGACTAAGTATGAAGGAGCAGAGAGCCTGGAGCAGGTGAAGAAGGTGAGTACGATAACAAACTTTCTGCTCTTCGCTACACTTTGTGCTAAACTGTGTTATCGCTTTTGCTTTGCTGGACTTGTTTGTGGCTGTGGAGTTTGTTTATAGGTTTCCATCTCTGTGTTGTAAGTTATGTGATGTTTTATTCTCGGTTTTTTTGTAGCACTCGCTCCAGTGACCATAGTTGTTTGTGTTTATTGTCGGCCATTCTTGCTTAAGTGTTTGAGTTTTGTCCCCGTTTCCGGTTGTTGAAAGTCAGTTGTGTGCAGACTGCAGAGTGTCTGTAAAGAGGAATATATTGTTGGCTCGGATAGATGGACTGTGTGGTGTAATGTTGACATGTTAATGCAATTTATGTTGGAGCCTTAATATGGTCATTAATTTAGGCTAATAGATCTATCATAAAGGCTAACATTTTTTCGCATAGGCCTACATTTTTCTTCTGTTCCACTCATCTGGAAAACAAGGATGTGTCTTTTTTGGGAAAAAACACATTTGTTCTGATTTTCAAAGCAACAAATGTAAAATGACAAAAATATTATGTGTGAAAGGTCCGGTGTGTATGATTTAGGGGGATATATTGGCAGAAATTGTATGTTTTGTGAAAATCCCCAGCTGCTAGATAGCAGCACTGTAATCTGTCTTCAGTCATGTGACTCTGCAATTTCAACCCAACAACATATTCCTGGTGTATTACAGGGGTTGTGCTGAATACAGATCTTACTGTTCTTACTGCATTAAAAAGTAAACATATGTAATTTTACGCAAATGGTGGAGTGCTCTTTATGATAGTTTTCCTTAGAAACAACAATAATAAAAAACACAATATATCGCCTTGCCTACAGTATTGTGATATATCCCAACATATTGAATTGTAACCTGTGTCGTGATATGTAATGCATCGCCCGATTCTTGCCAACACAGAAAAATAAATAAATAAATAAATAACTACATGATGCAAGACACAGCTGGCCCTCAGGTATTTTCACATTATCTAATTTGGCCCCCATTCAAAAACCAAAGCATTTGCCAAATAAATTCAATATATATGAGAATGAAAGACAAGAAAAACAGTAAAAGCAAAGGGTAAAGACCAAAACAAGCAGAAAAGAAACAATAATAATAATTTTAAAAATACCTTCCTTCCAAAATCTAATATTTATAATCTTTTGAAATTTTATTTTATTTTGAACAGAAGATAACTGTACTTCCTGAAACTGGCTTTCTCTGGCTGACTTGACGCAGCTCATGCTGGAGTGGGGCAGTCTGGCAGCAGAGCCTTCCCCTCCTCCTTCTCCTCCTCCTCGCCCCGTTCCTCCCCTCTCCTCAACATCAGCACCAGTGGTTTGTGGAGGAAAGCCAGCAGTGGATTGTGCTGCTATGCAGAATTTACTGTAGTCCTCTGTTTAGTCTGGGGCAGGCCTGGTATCATACATCACTTCTTTCCAAGTCCATTCTCTAAACAGCACTGGTGATATTTAAGGTTGATAAGAAAACATCTTACTGGATCTGAAAAGAGATAAATTGCATTTGGTCTCTAATGAGTGCTTTAGCAAACCACAGTTTTAGTCTTCTTGTTCATATCAGGCGATACTCAGCAGCAGGAACTGCATTAGTAAAGGTGGTGGTGAAGGGATAGATGCTATAGCTTGAATGTTCAATCACAATCCTCTGTGGTTTTTTTTCCCTCTGATCTGGTTCTATTGATTTTCCTTATCATTAGACTGGTGCATTAGTGTCAGCCTCATTTACCTGAGTGACTGCTACGCTGTGCCGTGACCTGATGGGGGGGGGGGGGGGCAGTGCAGATAGTGATGAATGGGGATTCCCTGAATGAAACTGAGCTCTCAGTGTGATGTCATACTATTGATCTATCCAACATTTCATCTCAACAGACAAACATAAGTGCAATCAAATGTGTTTTTTAGTGCGTTTCCCAGATGTATTAGTCATAATACCCCTTTGCATTAAACTCTCTCTATTTCCTTCCACTCTATCTCTTTTTAAGACGTACAAAGGAAAAGAGGGGAAGGAGACGAGCTGCAGATCGTTTACTTTTACGGGCCTCTAGACTGTTCATGAAAATGAGGCTGGTGCTCACAGGCTCAGCGTAATTTCTCCAGCAGGGTTCAGGGGGAAACAGGAATA
>NW_024624064.1:0-1112 GCF_008729295.1 Plectropomus leopardus
CACTTTGAATCTCTTGAATCTCTTGAATCTTGAATTGAAGATGATCTCTGTTAGATCTACAGGTGGTCTCTTGTATGATCATGTAGATCGTCTCTTGTATGATCTCTTGTAGATCTACAGATGACCAGTTTAGATCTGTGGTGGATCTGGATCTGCCTCAGTGCAGCATCTCTATGTCGACCTTGGTCAGGTCGACGTCATTGTAGATTTTGAGAGCGTTGATGGATTTCAGGTTGGGGATCCGGTGTTTGTACTCCAGCAGGTGAGAGTTGTTGACGGCGACCTTATATTCGGAGTTGGTGCACAGGATCTTAATCTGCAACAACAGCCCCATAAACTGCCATCATTAACCTGCCCTCATGTTTACAGACTGGTCCTTTAACTGCACGTTATGGTGCATTCAGGGACCCTCCAACACCTGGGCTCCATCGTTGGACAACAAATAAAAAGTCAACAATGCTGTTTATCGAAAAAACAGGTCAATACTAATAGTATATGATACTATGAGTGATGTTGGTATAAATTTATTATCTGACCTCGAATGGTTTTCCCGGGCCGAAGGGGAAGTTCTGCAGCGGCCGCTCTTCTTTCCCCCACTGGTTCTTGATGCGGGTGTTCCTGACGATCACCTTTTGGCCATATTCATTGAAGCGAGGGTTAAAGTGGAAGGCGATGTCGGTACCTGCACACAGATCCACTGTGATCCTGAAAAACAACCAAGATCATCAACTCAGTCCACCAGATTCTTAAACTGTTAGTGACAATTCATCCGTTCATCTCATGTGACCGTGTTCACACTGACTTGTCAGCGTTGGGTTTCACAGATCCACAAATGGTGATGAGCACTTTGTCACGAAGTCCGTCAGGAAGAGGACGATTGTACGGAACCGTCTGTCAACAGGAAACAGCTGTTAACTCCATCCATCCATCCATCCATCCATCCATCCATCCATCCATCTATCCATCCATCCATCCATCTATCCACTCACCAGAGGGGTCAGGTCAGATCCAGGTGCACTGGGATGACTGGGTGCATTGGGTAATGCACCTCCGCCTCCGGGTCCAGACGGACCTGGAGGCCATCCGGGTCCAGACGGACCTGGAGGCCTTTC
>NW_024624065.1:0-1093 GCF_008729295.1 Plectropomus leopardus
GTGTGATATGAAAGTGGGCCCTAAGGGGTTAAAATGGTTGATTCACGGACATAATATAACAATAATATTTTGTAGGAAAAGCGATACTTTTACTCCGCACCTTTCTAAAAGGGCTGTGGATTATTCATCAACACAAAACATTATATTTCAGAATACCTCGCCATGGACCAACGTGCTCATCAAAGGGAAGGTTTGACCTGCTGGTAGCCCTGAGCAAAAGGTCAGGGGTCACCAAAACATTGGCAGTAAGACCAGCAACTCTCAAACATCAGACTCAATGACTCAATAGCTGGACAGACTGTTCAAGAACAGGTGTTCTGTTGTAATTGTTACAGAAAACACAACACAGTGAGATGAAGCTGCACTTACTCACCTTTGACCTGGACTGTGGTCTGTCTGCTGATGCTCTTGCCCCTGCACAGCACCACACACTGGTATTCAGTCAGGTCTTCAGTGACAGTGAGACACACGGTCAGGACAGATGTGTGGTGAGTGCCATCTGACTGGAGACACGCCTGTTCACTCAGATCCTCACTGACCAACAGAGACTCACATTCTGACTGGAGCACTGAGTCTGCGCTGCTTCTTAACCTGAACCATTTCACCTTGAGCTCCTGCAGTCTGGCTCCTCTGATGGTGCATTTGAGATCACTGTGCGACTCAGCCAACACGATGCTGGGTTTGCTGATTTCAGAGACACTTGGTGGAGCTGTGGAGAGAGAGAAAAATTGCATGTTATTGCACAGTCTAGTGCAGGGATGCTCCATTTGATTTGTTTGGAGGCCACTTTTGCAAAATTATAGGAGGCCAGGGGCCAGTTACAGCAGGCCCACACGTTTCTAGGATTTAAGGACATTTTTATGCATTTTGTGCACTAAATTTTTATCATTATTTCATCTTACTTTTACTAGTATAATCAAGTGGATTTAATCCATTTGAAGATGCATTCTATGTATTTTATTCTGATTTTATTTTATTTTTATGTGCAGGTTTTATTATGTCTTTTTGTCTTCTATGTGTTTTGATGTGAAGCACTTGGTGCATGTAATTTCTTTCTTGTAAAGCACGTTGAGCTGCATTTCTTGTATGAAAG
>NW_024624066.1:0-1021 GCF_008729295.1 Plectropomus leopardus
GGCTGAGAACCTTTGCCTCGGATTTGGAGGTGCTGATTCTCATCCCAGCCGCTTCACACCCGGCTGTGAACGGAACAAACAAAATGAATTATACTTCTACACTAACACTTTTTTTTTGTTTGTGCACTGTGACTTTTCTTACATTTTATCCCACCAGGAAATTAAGAAAAGAGAAATTTAAGAGAATATTGCTGCATGAGGCCCATTGTGCGGTGCAATAAAAACATCATTTTAAAAGTATTCTGTCCAGTCATTGACTTTAAATTGCAGAATTAATGTACAGAATTAGATTGATATCTAAGTTACTCAGTACCACAAAAGCACACTTATTTTCTGCTGCCAGCAGGTGGCATTGTCTCACTTGCCCAATTTGAAACATTGCCTTTATGAGCAACCCTGTCACAGTGCCATGTCGTTTTTTGCTTTTGTTTTGACATATTGTTTTTATGAAATTATTGATTAATGCCACTTTAAAGTCACCTGGTCTGGACTGATAAGTCACAGAAAGCTATAAATATGAAATATGCATGTATATAAATACATAAAGCAAGTTATATTAGATATGTTTTTAATACAGATCAGGCTAACTAACTTCATTATATCATTTACCACAAACAGTGAGATTTTATGTGAAATTGAAGGAACACTAAGAACATATCAGCTGTATTATCTTTACATAACGCTAGTTCTATCTTGGAAGACCTTAAGCAGCTTAGTTATATTTTCTGTATAGATATGAAGGAATATGTACTATGAAGATATTATATTGTATCGAGATATGAGACTATATATTGTTTTATATATTGGATATTGTTGTATTGTGATATGGAATAAATTAGTTTTTTTTCCTGATTTTAAATGTTGCATTACAGTAAAGTGATGCATTTTTCTCAACTTATCAGACAGTTCGACTTATTTTACTACTTGCCTTTACCCACTTAGTCATTATATCTACATGACTACTTGTTATTATTAATCAAAAATGGAATTGTGTTGATATTTTTACAGAGTACCAATAGTC
>NW_024624067.1:0-1469 GCF_008729295.1 Plectropomus leopardus
ACCTTTGCTGCCGGTCCAGATTTCCCCTAGGTCTGGCGCCGGTAACAGGAGCATTAATTCTCCTGTAGGATAGAATACTGGTGGTGGCTGGTGGAAGGAGAAGGAGCAGTTACAATCAATGTAACATTTTAGTTATGTTAAACATGATCCTGAGTCCATGCACAGCGGTTTTTTTTTTTTTGAAAATTGACCAAATGCAACATTGCATGACTTCCTGCCTGCTACAATTTGCTCTGTGCAGCTTGACACGGCTGCTGTCCATGTCCAGCAAAAATAGACTCTCAGCGTATTTTACACAGAGCAGAGCGGCAAGCTGCTTCTTGGACACTGCTGAGACATTCTGAAGTGCGCCCGGTGGAATAACGAGAATTTGACTAGAATGCTCTGGAGGCTGTGCCGTGACTGCAACATGCCGTTGACGGACCCAGTGGAATTTAAGGGTAAGTCTGAGCTGCTATGATGACTTTCACGATCTAATGGTAATGGTAAATTGTCCTACACTTGTATAGCACTTTTCTAGTTGTGCGGCCACTCAAAGCACTTTCACACTACTCACGTTTACCCATTCATACACTGTGGCGGTTCTGGGGAGGGGCCAACAGGGGCCAGTGCCCCTGTAGCACTGATTCTGGACCCCCCTGTGGCCCCCCCTCCGAACGTAGATTATACAGTCGCGCTGAGTCGCCGACGCCGAAGGTGGAACTAAAGTGCGTGGCTTAACATTCTAGTCGGACCCTTTAGTGCGCTGCACTACTGAAAACAGACGAGCGCGAACACGTAAAACAACCCGTAGAGAAGCTGTCCGAAGATTACCACGACAACGAACGCTATTATATTGTCAAGGTAAGACTTCTGGTAAAGAGATGTTGTTTGCTAACCTTATGAATTATAATAGCAGCGTGCCAGAACACCAGGTGCTAATGCCAGCTTAAGTTGACTGTATGGTTCTAGCTAACGTTAGTTACCCTTAACGTACGTTACCACAACACAAAACCAAGCAAGCCTGCAACAGTGGGGTTGCTGAAGTGTAATTCCTCTTCATTGCTTTTTGTCTGTAGTTAAAGATGAAGAGAAAAAAGGACATTACGTCCTATTTCTACACGAAAAAGACACAAAATGATGCAGACATTGAGACAGAGCCAGATGATGGTGGTGAGAGAGTTGAGAGCGACAGAGAGGGAGAGTCAGAGGACATGGGAGACACTGATTTTCAGAGAGAGGGCACAGAGCAGCAAAGAGAGACAGATGAAGATCCTGAGAGTGAGGAAGCTGAGACTGAGATGCAAGCGGAGGGTGAGACACAGACAGAGAATATATGTGCATCTACAAGCACTGGACCATCAGGTATGTGATGCTGAAAAGAACACTATCCTGTTTTGTGTGTGTAACTTTTTTTATAACCCTTTTTATTTTAATGTTTATTTAACAGGAACAATAAATAAGACATTGCTTTTTAAAATTGGGAAAAT
>NW_024624068.1:0-5441 GCF_008729295.1 Plectropomus leopardus
AGAGAGAGAGAGAGAGGACTTTGGCAGCTCTATTGCGTGTGGAAAAAAAAAATCAACTGGACGTGGAGTCGGCTCAGCACAAGGAACTGGCCAATTATTTCTGAAATGGCAGGGGAGTTTTTGAAATGTGAGAATGTTTCCCTGGATATATACCGCAGACAGCGAATAAATGACAAGCACATAAACAAGACATTCGAGTGATGACTTTTTCCCCTTCCTTTTCCTTTCACACACACACACACACACACCTATACAGTGAACAGAATCGTGTTTCTGATATCAAAATTATTGACTCAAAAGCTCTGACTGCACAGTAAGAGCATTCAGCTTGTGTGCATGTGCGTGTGTGTGAGTGTGTGTGTGTGTGTGTGTGTGTGTGTGTGTGTGTGTGTGTGTGTGTGCGCGCGCGCGCATGTGTGTGCACGTGTGTGCAGGTGCATGCACGCCTAAGCCTCTGCGTGTGTTTCGGCGTGTTTGGTTGTGTGTCCACACATTCCGTTCACTTGAAGCAGCAATTCAAAGGTTGGCTTGTGTATCATAAACCTGTGCTGTTTGACATTTGATTAAATAGCATTACTGCCAATCAGCAGAGCAAGATGCTGAGCGTCGGGTCACACAGGTTGTGGATTCTTTCCTTACTGTCGACAGGCAGCACATTATAAGCCTGAATATAAATGTTTACACGTCTGTGTCTGCAGTTTATGTCCACAATCAACTGGTTATACATGATACAGTGTGTCACAACCAGCACATTTCAGAGTTAGAGGGTACTTTGCCTAACAGCTTGGACCTCTTTGCGTTATTTTTTTTTCATTTCCCCTGAAAAACCAGAGCTGCAGTCTGCTCTCCTCTTAGCAAAGTAAGCTTTGTTTATACCCACGCGAGACGCCGTTGCACAGGTCTGAATAGATGGCACGTGAGTTCCGAGCATGCACAGAGGCGTTTATGCTCAATGTGTTGAAATGCCAGGGAGCATACAAACAAAATGTTCTGAGGATAAGCAAGAAGTCAACAAGTGTTAGCGAAAGATTGTTACAGAAAAAGTAGGCTGCAGTAGTAACACAGATAAACTGCCAGGCATTGCATTTGTCTACTGTAATTATTGTTGTTTCTTACCTCAAAGTAAACTATTTTATAATTTGTTTTCCCCACCCACTGGGTTGCTACACTTTTCATGACCTTTTTTTTTTTAGCTTTTACAGAGATCTCTCATTTTCTCCCACACCCTGTTGCAAAAAAAACTCTTCTTTCTCCAGTGTGGTGGCTATTTCTTCCCAAAAATTTAAGGAAACAGTATTGCTTGCAGTGGGTGCCTTTTAGAAAAACTTTGAGGTGCATGACCAAATGCTATAACAACTTTTGGAGCTTTCAAGCTGGACAACAAAGGGTGATTACATTATTTTATGGCTTGGGAACCCTGCACAGGGGATACTTCGACATGCATTACTTTGTGCATGCATTACACTTTAGTCTCCCAGGCGGGGAGTAAAGCAAAGGGGCCATGGGGTGCGCTAGCTGGATATCTTAACTCATTAAGGTTCTCTCATAGCTTGTCTCATTTATTGTCTTTTAAACAGAGAGAGCACTGCAAGGAGGGGCAACCTTTGGTCTATAATGCACACTGAGTTATGTTATCAAGACACGCAATACATATGAAGATGCTGTCAGAACATATGGAGTGAAAGCATCCTGTTATTTAATATACATTTGACAAGATAAGCATTATTACACAGGCTTTTACCTTCTCAAATGACTGTTTATCCGGTGTCTAACTTTCAGAATCCTTGGCCAACTGTTCCAGAAATGCATGATCCTACTTTCCCTTTAACTATTGACAGTTTGATCAAAACACTAGAGTCAGGTATCAGACCCCCCCCCCACAAACAGCAGTATTTATTTGTTTTCGGATCGAGCTTCTTCCACAATAAAAGGTTGAACTGTGACCCCTTTCTCCATTAATCAATGTAGAGATGAATGAATAAGTGGGATATGTGGCAGCTGGCCTTCCAACATGCTGTCTACAACTGTCCAAACCACTTCACAGTCATTTGCCAAGGAGAGGCCTATAGATCAGCCAAATGGAGTTTGAAACCTAAAGAGTGACCAGGGGATTGGGGAGAAGAGGAGTGAGATGACAGTGTCACAATCTGCTACTGGTGTGGGGGGTCTCACTGAGGAGAGGGAGGAGGGGAGAAAGAAAGGGTACTGGGGTATTGTAGAGAGGAGATGTGTTACAAGTAATCAGACAAGTAATCAGATACTGGATGATCTGTTGTCGTTGGTGGTCCGGGGAGGCCAACATGCAAAGATGGACAGGGTGACAGAAACGACATTTGGGGAGAGGCGCGAGCAGGGGAAGGATATGATGGTGATGAGAAATTTATAAAAGTGAGAGGACAATAACAGAAAGCTTTAAAAGAGATCAATGAGATGGTTAGATTCTGTTCACTTTGATGTATCTGACTTACAAATATGATTTGACACGATCACTCATCAGGATCTTGTGCCAACAGCACGAGATACAGAGTAGTCAAATTCTGTGTGTGCGTGTGTGTGTGTGGTGAAAATTTAAGAAAAAAATACATATTCCATTTATGGCATTTCCTATTAGCCACGTGAAGTTTACTAAATAGCTACAAATGGCACTGTTGCCTCACAAAAAGAAGGTTTTTGGTAAAATCAGTATATGGAGAGAGCAATGGACAGAGAAAGTGAAGAGAGGGATGGAGCAGACAGAGGAGAGGGTGTAACAGTTCGCTCCACTCCCTCCATTATTGATTATGATCTGAGCCCACCAGAGGCACCAGATGTCAACCAGGCAGTTTAAGTTTCCACTTGCCTGTTTAAAGCTGCCAAAACTCATCTCCCTCTATTATCTGCTCTGTAATTTCCCTTCCCCTTTGCTACAAAATCTCAGATATTGTTTTTGTAATGAACATTGTGTTTCCTTAAAGGACCAGCCCATTTGCACTGAACTCAACAAAGTAGGGAGGCTTTTGAGAGACGTATTTTACAAAGAAAGGTCAAAAATCAAAGCAGCAGACTTTGAGTTATCTGGACTTGTAGTCCCTCGGATAGGTCAAGCTCCACATTGCCCTTAATCCAGCCCAGTAGTATCTGTCTTTCAGCCTTCTCTTCTAGATTTACTTCAATACAACTTATTTTCATTAGCTAATATGTGAGATGACCTTGATGGTGTCGCAAGGGTTCATTTCCTAACATTATACAAGTGTTTACAGTGGCTGAGTTCTGTTGGCCATGATGAGTAACTGAATCATGTATTAGGACTGCAGACTGCAACCATCTAACCTCTCAGATGTGCCAAGCATGAACTCCTGCTCATGATTCCTTCAGTGTTTATTGTTCAAAAGGTTTTTATCGGGAGTCAAATTACCTGCAGAGTTCTTCTCTTCACAAGGTGATTCAAACAGTCAAAAGCACTGAATAAAGAAGTTGTACATTACAAATCAGTGCTTCTCCAATGCTGTTTGGCATGTTGCAGATATGCCACTATAGTCCAGCACCGCTATAGTGTGCTCAACTTTTTTCTCTATTAGCCTTAGATCCAGACATTCAGGAGGTTTTTTAACTGAGAGCAGAATTATCTGCAGAGGTTTTTTTCTCTCCAAAACAACTGAACCTGGTGATATAGACTAGTAAAAACACTGAATTAAGCTTTTTCACATAAAAAAATCAGTGTTTTTCCAATACTGTTTGGCTTGTCATGGAGTAACTTCATTCACTGAAACACAAATGTGAATGTTATTTGTCCTGGATTATAGAATCATGGCGGTGTAGACACACTGGACCTTTAAAATCAGCAGATTGTCCCTCAAATGACTGTTAACCACTCTCCACACTCTGCATATTTACAGTATTATTTATATTTGTGTCCCTTTATCTATCACCCACCACTGTTTCCAATGACCAAATTGATTTAGAGCCAGTGACTTTTGGGATACAGTGATACTGAACACATCATAACTGACAGTGAGGTTTGGAAGAAAATATTTTGTGTGTGTGGATGTGCACTCTTTATACACTTCTAAATGTTAGTTTTTGTTTGAAAGCGTGTGTGTGTGTGTGTGTGTGTGTGTGTGTGTGTGTGTGTGTGTCCTCTTTGTATTTTGCAGCATCTCTCGGACACATCAGGAGTGTCCCGGTGACCTGATCCTGAACAAATGAAATTGTAACGTTTTGGATGGGAAACAAGAGCAGCCACATAATTCTGAAGAGAAAAATCAATTCAACACCAAAACACAGGTCCCCCCATCTACACTGTATCTCCACTATAGTCGTTTTTAAATCATTGTCCCAGTGTGTGTTTGTTGCTGTTACTTTAGTTTGCTGTAAATACATCTGTTTCAGTATCAGTATCTCTCCTTCATTCCATTCTGGTGATGGAAAATCATCTAGAACTATGCAATCGGTTACACAATAAAGATGGTGATTCTGACTATTCGTGTGAAATTGAGCAAGATAATCAGGGTCCAAAGTCCAAAGAAAAAGTTTCACTTGACCTCTTCTGATTTCTTATGTTGCACAATATCTTCCCCATCTCACTTTCTGTTCTGGCACTGAATATGCCATTGAACTTTAACGGATCGTGCAGAATAGTGCTGTATGAATGTAGCCACTGTAAAAGAGGAAATGTGATTTACCTCTTTACTTTTTAGAAAACAATTAGACTCTGAATACTAGCACAGTGTACTGTAAATCACAGTATCATCTAAACACACACACACACACAAAACCACAGCCATGCAGTTAATCAAGAGAAGAAGATTATTCTCAAACTTCACCTCACTCTTCTTCTTCTCTGTCACTCTATTGATTTCCTGACAGACAAATGAGAGGGGAGCATGCGACCTATTAAAGACCAGTGTCTGGTGTCTTAAAGGTTAACTAATCAACAGTAATGGAAAAGAGTCAGACACTTTTACCTCATCACACACACATACACATACACACACACAAATATATTTGCATCATGGTACATTTTTCATATAATAATGAATCACTCCCCAGTGTGTATCTTTAGGTTTATAATCAGCCCCAGTAAAATATGAAAACCACCTTTTCCCCTGCTTTAAATCTGCAGAACCACATGTAGGCTGGATGGAAGTGAGGAAAACAATGTGAATGTGTGCACGTGTCTGCGGATCTATTTGTACGACTGCATATGCTAGTGTATGTATGTGTGTTGCATCGGACGCTTAAGTGGTATTAAATCACATTTAGTTTTGCATGGTGCAGATGTGATGTCCAGGCCCGTGTTTAAATGTCGCAGCATTGATAAGGTGTGACTGGGCCCAGTCAACTGTTAAGCTTTTGATGTCGCATTATAGACTGTTTAGTTCTGCGTTAATGGGCTGCTGCACAGGAGAATGTTACATTTACATCAGTCAATGTACACCTCAATAGAACATGGAGGACATATA
>NW_024624069.1:0-2279 GCF_008729295.1 Plectropomus leopardus
GGTTGAGATTTGGCATTTCAGCTTGAGGAAATAGGTCTGATTTTTTTTTTTAAATAAATGGGAAAAATGCAATAAGCCACATAAGATGTGGGGAAATTATTGGCTATCATCAAAAAAGAGCAAAATGTTCAGAAAACTTTATTTGTAATTCTTATAGTTAAATATGTAAAATTATGTAACACCTGCATAAAAAAATCTATATAATTCATTTTTTAGCACTTCATTCATTTAATTGTTTTTTTCTTTCTTTCTTTTGCTTGTTTTGAGGCAATTCTCTTGTAACTTTTTACTAATTTTACTATAAGTTTTGTAGCAGGATCAGCTATCTTGCTCCTGGGGAAATGGGAGTGCAGGGACAGAGTTTGAGGAAGACAGTGAGGGAAACGTCAGATGAAGCAGTTAAATCCAGTCAGTTGATTTGGATTAGAAGAAACAATGGTAGTTAGGGACCAGCAGGCGGACCCACTGAACGGACAACTCCTTGAGATCAAGTGGAGAGATCCACCAATCAGTCCTCTCAGGAGAAAACCCAGGAAGTGTGAGGGCATTTAGGAGTGGGAGTGGCCTGTTTGTGTGAGACCATGCTGCCACCCAAGTGCAAATTCTGCCAATTCATCCTTGTTTCCCTTTTTCACCACTGGAGCTCACATAAATGGAGCCTGGGTCTGTTGAGGGTGGCATTGCTGTTTGGGCTGTGATAGCCAGCCTAGCTAGCTTAGCTAGCTGAGTTTAGCCTCTTGGGCATAGCCATGTGTTAGCTTAGCTTAGCTTTGCATCTGTGGTAGCCATGTAGTAACGTAACCTTGCATCTGTGATAGCCATGTGGTACTGTCACTACCTGAAGCTTGCACAAAATCAAATTGTAAAGTAAGTGTGATGATGTGCAAGGAAGGTAGCATCGGCACGGTCAATACCGGGAGCTCGCTTAAACGGAGCCTGGGTCTATTGAAGGTGGCATTGCTGTTTGGGCTGTGATAGCCATGTTATAACTAGCCTAGCTAGTGTGGCTAGCTAAGCTTAGCATTAGCCTTGTATCTGTGATAGCCATGTTGTAGCTAAGCTTAGCCTTGTATCTGTGATAGCTTTGTAGTAGTGTAGCTTAGCCTTGTATCTGTGATAGCCATGTGGTACTGCCATGTGGTATTGCCACTACCTGGAGCTCGCATAAACGAGTCTGGGTCTGTCGAAGGCGGCAGGGCTGTTTGGGCTGCGTAGGAGCAGTGAGAGCTGGGAGTGGCTTTTAAATGCCAGAGTTCACTGCCTAGCCTCCTGGAGGTGTTGTGGGACCAACTAGGTGAAACACTGATGAAAGGGGGTTCCCACCTGATGACCCCAAAGACGTGTTAGTCTTCACTGCTCCCTGACTTTTCTATTACTGCTCTCTGGCCTTTACATTTAAGCCATAATTGCTCATTAGTGACTCTAGGTTTTTCATTGAGTGCTTATTCTTTTCTGGAGCGCAAGTTTCTTTTGTTTTAGTTGAACTTGCTAATTTGGACCATGTTTATGGTAAGTTGCTCGTTGCCTTCTTCCCATGTGTTTACATTAGTTGAAAGAAATCAAGCCAATTTGCACAGATTTCAAAGGGTCAAGCATTATTCTGCATTATTCAACTCATACTTTATTTTTCATAGTTTCTTCTGCTTTTGTCCATTCACTGACTTCATTCATGGAAAGAAAACCCAGACTGTCATGATATTCAGTGTTTCTGCAATGTGTGCTGTTGGCCAGAAGATGGCAGACTATATCTCACAACTGTTCACACCATAGGCTATGGTTCTCTCTCTCTCTCTCTCTCTCTCTCTCTCACACACACACACACACACACACACACACACACCCTTCCCCTTCATTACAGATGAAGTCAATACCAAAAACAAACACAGTGAGAAAAACATTTTATCTAAAAAAATAAAAATAAAAATACAGATTTTACTTATCACTGAGGCGGGTAAGGAACTAACTTGCAATGAGGTTTTTCAGCAAAGAGTGCAACATAAAACAGCATGAATGAACATTAGTGAGAGTGACACAGCTCCAGCAGCACTGCATCACATTCTCGACTGTCTTGCATCACCCAAACATGCCAAATGAAATTTCTGGTTTTGATTTCAGCTTTTTAATAACATTATGAATAAAATATGAATACTTTTATTTAGATTCTCTGGTGCAATAACATTTTTTCTGACAGCTGAATAAACTTCAGGCTGGTATATGGGCTAAGCATTTTTTTTTAATTACTTTAACCCTTTAGAACCTGGTTCAGTTTTGTTGATGCC
>NW_024624070.1:0-4025 GCF_008729295.1 Plectropomus leopardus
ATTGCTAGCCCTATTATATAATGGAAAGTTGCTTGTGCCAGCTCCTCTAGCCATTTTGAGTCATCTTTCAAGACAGAATATTTTGTACAAAGACAGACAGATTATTTTGTACAAAGATTCTGAAAACAACGAATAGCTCAAGTGAAAGAAGAAACTCTTTTTCATCATGGAAGAAAACGTTTGCACCTTGTTCCATTCTTGATTTATCTGAAGTTGAATAGAGGCTAGTTTCATCAAAAAGACCACTTTTTTTTCTTGAAAGCTAAGAAAAAATAATTTTTGTTAAAGGGAGTCTGTCAAGCAAAACAGTGTTTTGCATGTTATAATTTTGTCTTCAATGACATAAAAGACATCTGAAAATTGTATTATAAATGTTATTTTATTGTAAAATAAATATGCAAAGTACAGCACAATGCAACAAATCATGGCCACAGTTTAGAGAGAGAAACCCCACAAAATAGAACCGGAGTCCTTTTCCATTATTCCTACCTGCGGTATTCGGGCGACTGGGCCTGCTTTGAACACTAATTTTTTCAAAGTAAATGCTTCGGACCCCACGGGACTCAGTCAAGAGCATGGGTGGGGGGGCAATTACACACAGGGAGCGTGACCCTTGTGCCAGCCGCCAAAAACACACTTTGACGTATATGTATATAATGGCAACGTTGGCTTTTGAATGACAACGGCACTCAATGAGTTAATATTAATATGAGTATTATGGGTTTTTTCATACTTAGCAATTTTAAATTGTCTCTTAACTTATCAAATTTTAATATAAGGTTACATTGTTTTCAGATAAAGTGAGATATTTGTTGTTTATGTATGTGCAGTGTGTGTGATTTGGTGGTTGCGCTGTAGTGTTTTGGGCCCACAAACAAAACCTTGCCTGTCTGTTAATGTCATCATCTCACTTTACTGGCAAACCTGTCGCTATTATTTGGTTATTGTCAATGATACTAACACCAGCTACGTATATCTGTCTGTCTGTCTGTCTGTCTGTCTTGGTGTAACTTTCTAGGCCTAAGTTTTGCAGTGGCAGTCATTTATGCATACATAGTTGAATGTATTGTGCATGATATAAAGTGGCATGGGTCACGGGACTATTAAAGTATGAAAAGAAAAATGATCATTTGAAATTTCTTCAAAAGAAGGAAATCCAAAACAGCAGGACAGAGAAGCCAGCAAAGGCAGTCTGCAGTCAGAGAATGAGGGCCAGCTTGAGCCTCCAGCTCCAGCTATACACATGGGCATGTACAATCCTGATAGCTCCACATGTCTCTTTGGTAGGTGCACATTTGTTTGCTTACTTGATAATATCAATGACACTGTGGTTAATTGCCAGACACTGAAACTAAAGCTGAGACCTGTCAGTTATAGCCAGTTATAGCCAGTGTAGTAAGCACAATAGTCATTCTTTCCTGTCATCTGAGATAGGTATCATATAAGAAGGCTGATTTTATTCTCTTTATTCTAATAACAACTTGTGTGTTTTTGTAGACTCAGATAGCGATACTGCTGATGAAGGCCCTTCATTTTCACCTGCACATCAGGGTAAGCATTTGCACCTTAAAACTTGATCTATTTCGACTTGAAATGAGGATGTCTCACTTTTGCTTTAATCATGCACAGTGGCTTATACCGTCATCTAGGGCAAAGCCCTTTTTTCATCGATACAAAAATGCTATGTTTACATAAGTTTATATAAGTGTGAAAAAGCTAAATATGACTAATTTTACATACAGATACATTGATACAACTATTAAAATCCCTGTAATGCTTCAGGTGTGTCACGACAGCCACGCTCAGATGATGATGACGCTGACAATGAGTCATCCAGCAGTACCTGCAGGCCATGCAGTGTCATTTGGGGATAGTGAAGTTTGAGCCTTTATTACCCCACCAGGACCTCATGGTATGCCTTAATATTTAATTTTCATATAAGATATATTGTATTTAATAGATATATTTCATTCCATTCAGTTCTTTTATCTGTATTAGTGCCATGTCAGTTTCATTAATAAAGTATGGAAGCATTATTTTACATGTGTGGTGTCACTGTTGTGTTGTGAATAGTTGGTCTATGTATCTTTTCATCTAAACTATAAACAGTCATGTGAGACACTGCAATGTCAGTAATTAAAGTATTAATGGGTAGTGGAGACAAAAAAAAAAAATTAAAGCTTTGCTGACGCGTATGCTCGCAGCAGCACTCGTACTTCATGTTCCCCATGCATACATCAATGCACCACTTAGGCCAACCCAGTAAAAAAAGCCTGGACACACCATTGAGAAGAGGTCCTAATTTACACTGGAAACTGGTGCGGGCTAACATTAAGCCAGGTGCAAACCAGCTCCTCTGAAAGATTGCAACTATCCATATGGCAATTGTGCCCAGAGTCACAACACATGGACAACTCCTGTTTTAAGACAGAACCTGCAAAAGCTTTCTAGTTAAGGCTTTTATCATACGCTTCACAAAGAATGTTACAATTATTAAATTGCCAGTGTGATAAGGTTAATATAGGTTAAACTACACCCGCTGAAACGAAGATTTAGTGAGCACAGGAGCCGAATCAGATGCAGTGTTGTGACCTATCCTGTTCGCTGTCATCTCAATGAATTTTCACACCCTGACTTCTCTCTAGCAGTTTGGATGTGCAAAGCTGTATTGCTCACCAGCAATAATTAGAAGTAAATTAGTTGCGTTTACCTACCTGTCCATTCTTGATTCAGCACACAGGCCTGATGAAGGTCTGGTAAAGCTCTGAATATTGTGCATCAATGAAAGTGTAGAGAAATTGTTTTTTTACCGGTTTGAACTCATCGATGTTTCCAGCACAGATTGAGCCAGGAGCAGAGGTTTTCCTGTATTGTCTCCTTTCTAATACAAAGGAGGTGACTGAAATTTAGTCTCTGAAATGTCTAAGTTGGAGAAACATATTTCAAAGCCTGTGCAGATTTTCAGCCGCAACTTCTGTCACAGTCCTATAAGGAGGACTTAATATGTCAGACTGAGCCTGATTGTCATCATGAGTCCATCTGTGAGAATCCTTTGCTCTATATTAACATTTTAAAAAGCTCTCCTCTATTTTGAAGAGCACCAGAGAGTTAGAGAGGAGTCGGTTAGTAGGGCAGTAAATATTTACAGTGAGGATGTCACATTGTCTCTTTCACTGTAGCTGTGAAAGTACTGTTGTTCAAAGTTACTTTACTACTTGAACTTCCTACTTTTACTTATAACTCTGACCACTCCTGCTTTTGATAATGCTAAAGTCCAACTAACAGTGAAGACACTGAACTTCTGCTGGTGTCTGTGGTCTTATCACTTACAGTAATGCCTAGATACTGGTTCATATGACAGTCTTGCACATTGTGCATTGCTTTAAATTAAATACATGGTTTCTAAATATTTTTTTCTCATATGTCTAACTGTAACAGTTATACAGAATTTTAATATTGTATTAATGTGCCAAAAAAGTGAAAAAGTAAAAGTGAAAAGCTCAGAAATTAATAGCTCAGTCATGTGGTTATTTTTGCAACACTGTATTGAAAACTGTCTTAACAATACTAAACAACCCGCATTCCACACTGTGGAGCCCTACCTGCAGAGTGGAGAGAAGGACCTCTAAGCCGCTGCAGGAGCTCAGGGAGGCTGTCATACTTGGTCGACCTCGTCTGCGTCAGAGAAGCAGATAAACAAACACACAGTAGGGTAAACAAACTGTTAGACAAATAGACAGACTGACCAATAAACAGGCAGAGAGTAAGGTTAACAAACTGTTGCACAGACAAAAAGACACAAGGACAAATGGAGAAAAGACAGGACAGGAGAGCTCCAACAGACGGAGATCGTCAATCAGGGGGAGGCAGAGAGAAAGTCCAAAGTGCGTTCTCACCAATGAGCAGACAGGTTCACACACACATGAAACTCAAAACATCTGTCTCTCTCGTTTTCTTCCTCACACAAGGACAAACGCGCACACACAGCATTGCTGCTGTGTCTAAGGAGAGACAACCAACACAGA
>NW_024624071.1:0-1211 GCF_008729295.1 Plectropomus leopardus
TTTCTTGCTTGTTTTCTTTTTTTCTTTCTTTCTATTTTTTTTTCATTTATTTTCTTGGGACTATTTTATTAATGTCTTGCTAATTTTTGGGTCATTTCTTGGGAAGCTGGTCATCGCCGTTCTTCGTGTTTTTAAAATCAGGCTCGGTCACGTGGCTCAGGTTTCAAAGGTTTTAACCATGTTTTTACAGAGAGGGCCGTGTGTCATAAAGCTACATTTACTACAAATGTACATAAAGTGCTGACTGCTTTGAGCTGAATTCCTGTGAGGATCACGGCAGGTAACAGCAGCAGAGCAGCTAACGCTCCCGCAGCAGAGCAGCAGAGCAGCAGGAAGCCGCGCAGCAGCCACACGTGTGCGCCATTAACGCGATTCTTCACGTTAAAGGAAAAAGTGATCAAGCTGAACAACAGATCCTTTTTTTGTGTAAACTTCAAAGGCGACTTTATCGCAGCGCGGTGCACTTCCCTCTCAGGAAAACAAGGCAGCAGCCGCCGCTGCGTCCAATGAGAAGCAGGTGTGGGCCCCCCGACCCGAGCGCTTTCAACCGCTTCATAATGAGGCCCTGCCGCCTGCATGGGCCCCTGCAGGCAGGACACATAAAGAGCCGTGGAAACAGCAGAAACAATAGCCACGCCTTCATCACCACCAACATCATCCTCATCACTTTTACTCAGAGTGTGTGTGTGTGTGTGTGTGTGTGTGTGTGTGTGTGTGTGTGTGTGTGCACGTTTGTCAGAGATGATGCTACATTTCAGAAACACACAAAGCATCACTGAGTGTTTGTTGACATAATTTTTTATTGACTTTTAAGTGAAAATTAAATGCAAAAATCACTTTTCCTGCAAAAATGATGATTTTTAATATTTTAGATTAAGATTTTACAGTCAACGACCGACCTTAATTCCAACACGTGTTAACCCTTAAAACTTAATTGGTATGATTTCATTCAAAAACATGGGAGAAGGGAAACGAGCAACAAAAGAAGAAATGACCCAAAAATTTGCAAAGAAATGAGTGAAAACTACAAAAAAAATTAATTGAAAATTAGTTTTAAAAAGGGGGAAAAAAATAAAAAAGAGAAATGTCCTGGACAAGCACTTCAAAGTTATAATTATTCTGTAACATAATTTCAAATATATTATATAGTACGATATTTTTTGCCTGTTTTTTTTCTCTAGACACTTTCCCTCAGCATAAATTTATTTATC
>NW_024624072.1:0-4632 GCF_008729295.1 Plectropomus leopardus
TTTCTTGAGGAGGAAATCATTTTACATTACCTTTTCTGTGTCTTTGGTTGTACTTCCAGCATGAACATTGCTGACAAGGAACAAATGTTTGTTTTGCAAAATTTGGCAATGGGATTAAAATTAAATTTTATACTGAAACTGTGTCAGTGAAGTAAGGTATCAGTTCAATTTCTGACTGAATGTCATGGGATGTCATATTTAAATAACACTAAGATCAATTAGCAAATTGAAATTGATAGAAAAAACAATACTCATCAAAAATATCCACTTACATAAATAATTTAAAATCAGTTTATGTTAATAGTTTCTCAATGTATATCTATATTACGTGAAAAAGTAAATGTAAGTTAACATTAAATATACTGTTTAACATGGGATATTTCAAGTCAAGTCAAGTCAATTTTATTTATAAAGCCCTTTATTACAAATCACATTTGCCTCAGAGGGCTTTACTGCATACAACATCTCTCTGTCTTTAGACCCTCACATCAACTAGGGAAAAACTCCCCCAAAAAACCCTATAACAGGGAAAAAAATACAAGAAACCTCAGGAAGAGCGACTGAGAAGGGATCCCTCTTCCAGGATGGACAGACCTGCAATAGATGTCGTAAAAAACAATTAAATTACTATTTCTACTGAAAATGTTTATATACATACCATACCTACTAATTTATATCTACCATTTCTCTATTATGATATATTCTGTTAGACTCCAATGAGTGTTCATTTAAAACAGAGAAGTATTATTTATGTTTATTCAACTTGAAAATGTGACGCAACACTTGACTTCATCTCCATGTCAGGAAAGATTTTTGATAGCTTTCCTTACTTTACTGAAACTACTAAATCAAAACAACAAGCAGAAACACAAGTTGCCAACAGTTACTCACGTTAATGAATACTATTTTAATGATCAAGGCCAACTTTATGTGATGTGGAGTACCAGGAATGAGAAATAGAAACATTTGGAAAGATGGGAAACGCTGGTTAGAAAATTAGGATGCCGCCTCTGTTGTCAGAGTCTGGGAGCTGTCTGCCAATTTCCCAGCAGCCCTTGGGCCGGTGACAGGGAGATGGATGATATCTGCAGCATGGCTGCACTGCTCCCCCAACACACACACACACACACACACACACACACACACACACACACACACAATAATGGAGTAGACAAAAACACAACTACACATATACACATATACTTTCTCCTCTCTTTCTAACTTCACCCCATATTCTCTTTTCCTCTGACACACATACACACACTTACAGAGTACGTTGCTGTTAGCAACAAAACCAATATGCCACATATCATGGGGAATAAAGGTTTGCTTACATGAAATAAATCTATATTTCTAAATAACCAAACACAGAACATATTCAACAGACATTTATTGAAGTCACTCTATTTACAATATGAAAAGCAGTTTTTTTTAAATTATTTTCCTCTGGGCCATAAAATACTGAGAAAAATATTTGTAAATATTGCATATCAGAAACTGCACAGACCAAGTACAATACAAAATATGTTTTTAACACACAAAAAACTGCATTACTTAACAGATAATGACAGTTATGTCAATTAAAGACAGCACATACTTTTACTGAAGTGTAGAAGGGTGTGTATGTGTAGGGGGTATTACATCTTTAAATTAAGTTGATCCCACCCATCACATTGGCCTTACCTGCTACCCGGTTGTCCACCACACCGCTGATGTTCCTGCAGTCAGGACCCAGTCCAGTGGCCATTTTAACTGAGCTTCTATTACTGACAGCAAGTAAGCAAAACAACTTACTTACGCCCAAACACTATCCTCCACTCATATCTGCTAACAAAATGGATCATAGAAAAAAAAAACCAAAAGAAAGACTTACCTTCAAGTGCAGGGAAAGACAGACATTGTCAGGGCTCCTAAACAAAAAAGAGATAACGATATAAATTTAGAGTAAGTGTGGGTATTAGGAAATACAGGTGGGTTAAGCATATACGTTCACTGCCTTTTACAAGGATTGGAAACCCCTCTGAAAAACAAAATTTTGCTGAATTTATCTCAGAAACATCAACTCTTTAGTGGTGGAATATTAAAGATGGCCCTGACAAAACACTGTGATTTTCCATGTGTCCTCCTACACAGGGGCTGAGCAGATGCACTTAAGGACACACTAGGAAATTGTGGTCATGTTTGAAGGACAAAAAAAACCCACCAGAATGTGACTTGTTTAGCTGAACATGTTTGTATGCCGTGACAAGTTTTAATTCTAACCATAAGTCAACATTTTTTTCTTAACAAAATAACCAAATGCAGCACTAATGCAGGACTGGTGTACAAAAGGAAGAGTCATAGAGAGGCTGAAAGTGTCATTTCTGGTTGGGCATATTGCCAAATGTACAACAATTCAACTGTCTGGTGGCCATAGGGTTGAAAAGCTTTTGCCTGTGGTGACCATGCTAGGCTAGTAAAAGGTCACAATCAAGTGCTAGCCACTGGATAGCCAACCTACAAGACACAGCATAATTATCCCAGTTACAGTTCAAGAACTCCATCAAGCTGCAGCCAGATAACAGGTTTCCCTGGCAACGCCTCCCGAGTCAATCACACATCAGAAAGAGAAAGGGCGATAAGACTGCCACCAGCGAGGACTGAGGGGGTATATATCCTGAAATACGGTGGACCTTCAAACAGACCACACATGTTCATACACAAACACACATACACACAGCAGTGGCTGCGCAGAAACCCGAGGCCTGCCAGACCATCACTCTTCTCCCTTTGTTTTGTTGTTTGGTTTTCAATCATCTGTCCCACTTTCCAGACTGCTGCTCTGTGCCCACAGGCCTGCTGTAAAAATCTCAGCACTGCTTGACTGTCCTTTAGATAGACACTCCCACCTCCCATAGCACTTTCTATAATATAAAAAAGTTAATAGAGTTTATCTGTCATCCCCGTCTGCCAGAGAAACTTTTGTGCTGTCGCTGCACAAGGAGAATTACATTACGAGTGGCACTACATTTTATCCCCCTGATTGAATTAAAAACAAAATTGAATTGGGTTTGGGGGTGGGGAGTGGAGCTGTGCTTCGTGTATAAAATGTGCACATGCGTATTTTTGCTTGACTGCATGTGTGTGTGTGTGTGTGTGTTCAGGTGACTATCTGGCCTCCTGCCGCAGTGTCTGGAAATTCAGACACCCCCCCCCCCCCCCAATTCCACTCTGCTCTGCTATCAGGCATACCTGACGCCTCCACCTGCTGCTCCTCCCCCCTCCTGCTGTGATAAGAGATCCTCCGCTGCTTCAGCTGACAGCACAACCTGGTAATCAATGCAGAAATAAAACAAGACCTCCAATTTACCAAATCCATCTGATTTCTGTGTTGGCTCCAGTCCAAATCCAGATGTGGGGAATAAATGTTAATCTGTTGTTATTACTTTTATCAGGGGGCAATGTGTGACAGCGCAGTGTGTTACACGACCACCTCTGAACAATGGAGTGTGATTGCTCACACACACTCGGGTCCATCAGCTGGAGTCTTAGGTTTATCGACACCTTTTCATGTCTTGAATCAATCTTTCCTGCAGGAACCTGAGTGTAGGAACCACACAGTGAATGCTGTTTATTTATTTTAGGACAAGTAATGAAAAAAGCCAATTATGCCATATTGACATTACTGAATACTTTGTTGCTGAGGCCTTGCAGTAGTTACACAAAATAAAGCATAAGCTGAACGTCTGCTTCTTGATCAGTTTCATGATTTCAGTTTTTAAGCAAATTTAACATCTCACTTTGATTTCACTCGGCCTTTTTTTGTCCAAATTGCCAACCAATTTATTGTTTTCATTTCAGTACAATAATTTGATTGGCTCTCTGTAAACACAATACATAAAGTGTTCTTATTGAAGGACATAAAATGTTGTTATTTCACTCTGCTGTTGAGTGAAATGACCTTGACCACTACTTCTGGATTTACTATGACTACATCATATTATATTAAAATTAAAAGAGTTTATCAAATTAGCATTTCCTGAATCAGACACTGCTTTTATTTTAGATGAACCCTGTACGTGTGTTTAATACAATTATTAGACAATAGTCACATTGGTAACACTTTCTATGAAGCAGATGCCTATAATGCATTATAAGGCATTATAATACCTCTATAGTCCTGTATAATCATAGTTATAAGCACTCATTATGATGCCAGTGTCTACAATGTATTATGGACATACCCATAATGTGTTATAGTGTGCATATAGTTTAGTATTTATAAATATTCAGAATACTTTATAACAATAGTCATAATAATGTATATTAGTTATTAATGTATAACTCAAGTAAGTGGTCATTGGGTGATTTAAGTAAAATAATGAAATTCCTGTGATTATAAGTCACTGTAAGTAGTCTTTGTTTTTAGTAAAGTGACAGTGAGTAAAGTGACGCTGATTCAGAGGCAAAACTACTTCTCAGCTCAACAATAAAATTGACTTGACTTGACTTAACTAGATAGTGGGAGACAGGGGGTGAGCGAGCAGCAGAATGAATGAAGAGAGCAAATGGCAGTCATGTCAATTAAGCAGTTATTAAGCAGTTACTTAAAGGAACAAAACAGTCTTTTCTAATTGTGTCACAACCTTAATA
>NW_024624073.1:0-1286 GCF_008729295.1 Plectropomus leopardus
TGCGTGCGTGCGTGTGTGTGTGTGTGTGTGCGTGTGCGTGTGTGTGTATGTGATTTTCAAGCCCCACCTGTCCCCCTTCGCCCCAACAAAATTGTAACAAAATAGACCAACTTTGACATTTAGTGGAATAACACAAAGTTCCAAACTAGTAATGACATCAAATAACACAGTTCAAAACTAGAGAAAATAAAGTGCAGTTGTATTGTCAGTTTGCCACTTTGTAATCTGTGCAAATATACAAACAAACAAACAAAAAAAAAAAACAGAGCAAATGTATTTGACAAGTGAGTCTTATCACTGCATTAGTACCTGCAATGAGCCTGTTTTGCGCTCCACATCTTTTCAAAAAAGGGTTGCAGGCTTACCTGCAGGATACTGCCATTATTCCAGAAAGGAGGTTCAACAAACTCTGAATCAACCCTGAACTCTGAGTTGACTTACTTACTTTGGTTCCAGATCAGCTGATCTGAATTAGTTCAATCAACTCTGAGTATGTTCACCCTGAGTTCAGTGTGTGACGACCTCAATAAAAAGCTTTACTCCTTTACTTTACCCCTTTGGAACTAAAGGTCCTCATGCTACCTACGGTGAATATGAGCACATATTTAGAAAGAAAACCGTTGCTGTAGTTAAAGAGAAAAGCGGCACGGGAGAAAATCGCTGCCCGTGTCATTTGTGTCAATGCATAAGTTTGAATGCACGTGTCCATTGACTTAACATTAACCACATTATTAAAAACGTAGCACAGATTTGAAAAAGTGATGGATTAAAAAAGAAAACTTGATTTTCATTTAGGTGCAATCCTACAGGGGAAAAATGCACTTGGAAGCAACTGGAAATTAAATATAAAAACATCATTCAGAAAGGTAAGACATGTTTCACTCAACCATGATTGTAGGCCGACCTCACTTTGTTTTGTTTTTTTCTATTTGATGTTAAACAAAGTAAATATATTCATTCAGCAGCTATTTCAACATGGAGTCATTTAAACCCCCAACAGAATGCTTTTTTAACACATATATGTCCTCTCGCCAAATATGCAGCTGAGTAAATTAACATTTGATATTGATATTGATATAAAGCTCACACTGTGAACACAATATTAACTTTCCTCATGGGAATGAGAATGACTCTGATGATGATGACTGATGATTGTGTATTAGATTATGGTGCATACAAATGTGAGGATGGTACTTTTATTAAGCTAACTGATATTTGATTTTGTTTTTCTTTATTTTATTTTATGTTGGTATGCTAGCTTGTTGGATGCTTTTTAAATTTAATTT
>NW_024624074.1:0-1501 GCF_008729295.1 Plectropomus leopardus
TTATATATTTATACAACAACAAATGTTACAAAGTGCTTTATATTAAAAATCCCCAAAATACATTTATTCAACAATGGCTGAATTTAAAAGCAAAAACACTCGAGTGCCGTTTCAGGAGTAAAATATATTAATAAAATAATTCTTGACGGAGAAATTACAGGAATGCCTTTTGAGAGAAAAAAGTCTTAAAACGTGATTTTGAAGAGGATAGTGATGTAGCGCGCCTGAGATTCTCAAACAGATCGTTCACAGCCGAGGAGCCCGAACAGCAAACGCTCGGTCGATGTGGAAACCATCAGCAGGTTTTAGCCATTTTTATTTTACCGTTCATGTTTTCTGGGTGTAGTTTTTATAAAAGCCAGTATAGGTTTCTTCCTCTGGTGTACTTTTTATATATTTTATCCTCATCGTGCTTTCTATTATGTGGGACAAATAAACTAAACTGAAGCTTGTTGTCTCTTTTTTCAGGGAAATGAAGCCAGTTATGCCCTGGATATGTGCTCGCACTGTAAGTAGCAATAAATTCCTCCTCGCCACATGATGTTAGAGGCAACACTAAACTTCTCAATATGGCTGCGTGTGCTTCCATTAAGAAAAGGAGTATCTGTTTCATCTGTGTGATATTAAACAGCTGTGTAAGATACAAGGTAGATTTATCAGTCATTTTTTGAATTATATTTTAAAAAATGAAATTTAAGTATGTCGTTGATCCCGCTTTATCTTTGGAGTCGATTAAAATCAGCAGCTACTATTAAAACTCCATCTGGTTGTTTGGACATGTTGCTGCTGGTGGCAACAGTCAATTCCTGCAGTGCATTTTTCGAATCTGTATCTGAGTCTTGTGTCCTGTCGGCTCTGAACGATGTCCGCCCAACGAGTTCGACAGCTTGATCCAGGATGTTAGGGGTTAACCATGTCTCTGTGAGGATGTGCAGAGCAGTCTCTGACCTCCTGTTGCTGAGTGAGCCTCAAACCATCCATAAACTGTAAAGATTCAGGGTCTGGAGAGGTGCTAGTTCACCTCCTGGGCACTGCTGAGGGGCCGTGGAGCAAGGCACTGAACCCCAGCTGCTCGGGGCACCTGTCCACGGGGCAGCCGCTTCACTCTAACAGCATGTATAGCTCCCGTTTGTGCATGTGTGTGTATTTGGGCTTGTGTGTGAATGACAGAGTGAGAAGTTGAATTTCCCCTCTGGGATTAATAAAGTATATAAAATTAGAAAAACAATTAAAAAAAATTACGGGGTTGACAGATTATCGGCCTGGCTGGTATTTGTAAAACCTCAGGGAGCTATTTTTTATTTATTCATTTTTAATTCAAATTTTCACTCTACCTTTTAAAAAAGTTGCATTGAACTTGCTGTGTATGATGTTGAAAGTTTCAGTTTTTATAAAACATTTGCTAAAAAGCATTTAAACAAAGTTTTGTGTTGGAGTTTTGTATATATTCATGATTCCAAATACTGACAGACAGATTTTAATTTTAATGCATTTTGTTTTT
>NW_024624075.1:0-4373 GCF_008729295.1 Plectropomus leopardus
GAGGATCCCCCACACCCCCGACAGAGGACACAGCTGAGACACTGATGCCCTGAAATACTAGAAATGTCCAAAAAAGAAATTTTCTAAAATCCGAGACGTCCTACAATAGATACAGCCTAAAATATGCGAACTGCCCTAAAATCTTAGAAACATCCCTAAACCCTATAACATCCAGATATGTCCTAAAATTATAGAAATTTCCTAAAATTTTTAAAACTGCCCTAAAATCTTAGAAACTTAAAAAAAAAATCCCGAAAAATGCCCTACAGTCCTAGATACATCCCAAAATCCGAGAAATGTCCCAATATTATAAAAATTTCCTAAAATTTAAAAAATGTTCTAAACTCCACAAAACATCCTAAAAATTCGAAAACCATCGTAAAATACTAGAAACGTCGAAAGAAAATCTTAGAAACATCCTAAAATCTAAGAAATGTTCTAAAATCTTGCAAATTTCCTAAAATCAGAGAATTGTCCAAAAATCCTGGAAACTTCCTAAAATCTGAAAAATATCCTAAAATACTTGAAACGGCCTTAAATCAAAGAAATGTCCTGAAATCCTAGAAATGCCCTAAAATTATAGAAATTTCCTGAAGTCCTAGAAACATCCCAAATAATCTTGGAAATGTCCTGAAATCTGAGAAAAGTCCGGGGATCCTAGGAGCATGTGTGGGTCCGCTGCATTTGGCCCCTGGCCTGCTGTCATTTTTCAAAAGTGGCCCCCAAACAAATCAAGCTTCGTGTCCGTGTCACAGTGTTTATTAAAGTACAAAAAAACGACAAGAGTCAAGGTGATGTTCAGAGTTTTTATTAAATAGAGTAACTTATCTGAAAGTAATTAAATAAATCAAAACGATCATAAACTGATAAATTAATAAAAAAAAAAGAAAAAGTGAACCTCAGCACAGTTTCATTCATATCATACGAATGTGAAGCGATATTCCTGATATTTGTTCAGTTTCAGAGTATAAAAAGTTGAGAGCAGGTTTCTGTTAGCGGTAAAGGTCGTGTTTGTGGTTCAGTGAACGTCACTCGACCTCCAGGTTAAAGAAAGATTCACACAAACGGTGCTGTTTTTATTCTTCCTGTAAAATAATGAAGCAAACGGCATGACCACCTAAAAAAAATGAACAGAACAACACTTTCTAAACTTTGTAGCTGTTAACATCTGCAGTCTGAAACGATAATACTTGAGGACATAAAAATATTCAAGTTCGCTGCATCGTGTGATCATGTGGACATTTATCGTTTTACTTCAGAGAGCTCCTCCCACTGCGACTTAAAAACAAAAAAAACATCTTTAACACTCTGACAACACAGAGAGAAATGCAAAGACAAAAGCTGCAGGTCGTACAGAAGAAAGTGGAGCTAGAAAAGTGACGTTAAAAAAAACAAAAATGTGTGTCTGCAGTGTTTCTTTGTGTGGTCAAAGTGGTGAAGAATTTTTTTCTAAATTTGCATTTTTTATTCATTCCCAGCTATTTTTTTCTGAACGTATTAACTCACATAGAGCTGCAAGGGTTAGTTGATTGAGCAATGGGATGGCTATCCATTTAAAATCAAAGGAGTTTTATTGAATTTTATTTAAAGATGTCACTTTTTTTTTGCAAAACCCTATAAACATAAAAAAATTCATAGAAACATCCTAAAATCCTAGAAATGTCCTGAAATTATAGAAACATCCTAAAATCTAAAAAAGCTGATTGATCAACTGTGGCGGGCACAATGGTGACATCAAATTTCCCGATTATTATGTATGACAAAAAAAAAATCATATAATATAATAAGCGGGAAAACAGCAAAGTTTTTTTTTTGCTCTTTACGATTATTAAATGTTCTAAATAGTTACCAATTAATTTTCTTTTAATCCACTCATCAATTAATCAGTGCAGCTCCAATAAAAATTGTTGCAGAGAACATCAGTTAGAGATCTTCACAGATCCAAAACATTTGAGGTCCGTGCACCAGTATTTATTCACACTCACGTGGATCCGAAAGGACCTGAACGTGCTCAGGATGGCCGGTAATTACTCTGAAATTAATTACAGTGATGTTTAAAAAAAACAATAATAATTAAAGCTGCAAGCAGCGATGAACGGGCCCTCACATCATCACATATGTTGCGGTACTGGTGAACTCCAGCTGAAGCGGTCGTTCATTTCTGTGAATGTTGGTTTAGCTCAGTTGGTTGGAGCGCTTCCTTGCAAATTACATGATTACTGGTTCAAATCCCACTTTGGACACGTGAGTTTTACAAGCAGCTGTAGAAGAAAAAAGAATGCCGAAAGTAGTTTAAGTGTCAGCAGGATTTGCTTTAAGAGTGTTTCAGGTTGTGAGATTGAACTTTATCCAGGACAGAGTTTTAAAGACTGCTGTCTAAACAAGAGTCGAAAACAGTCAAAGTGTCTGGAGGTTTGGCTTAGTGGGTTAAATGGCCGGTTAGAGTGTCTGAGGTTGTGGGTTTGAGCCTTGTTTGGGACAGGTGACTTTTAAAAGGTGTTGTTCAAATGTGCTTAAAGGTAAAGAGAACGTCCACAACAGCATGATTAACTGAAGTGTGGCTCAGGGATAACACGGCCGGTTGGAGTCTCAGAAGTTGGCAGTTCGAGCCTCACAAGCAACATGTTTCTACAACAGTACAAAATCCATGGCTGAAATTTTACGGAATAATGCCAGAATTGGCGAAAACTATACATATACAAGACAAGGAGACAACTGTGTCACAAACAAAATACTATACACTTGAATATTAAAACGTCACAGTTTCTAAATTACCTCAGATTTTACTTTGACATTTCTTTACCAATATTCCTTGATTTCGACAGATGCATCTGCCGATACTGGTTTACCTGTTTTGGGAAAACTTCACATGATTTTTTGGCTAAAACAATGTATTGCTCAACTTTATGTGCCTTCATTTGTTCTGCAGTATCACAATCAGTGTCTAAACTGTATGAATCTACAGTCAAACAATATGTTTTTGATGTTTGGGTCGTATGGTGTTGAAACAGAAAAGTATCGGCAGTGACGTCTGTCGAAAACTCGACTGATATGAGCCAGGCGGATATTCCTTCATTTCGACAGACGCATCTGCCAATACTGGTTTTACCTGTTTCAGGAAAACTTCACCTGATTTATCGGCCAAAATGATATATCGCCAAACTTTAGGTGCCTTAATTTGTTCTGCAGTATCACAGTCAGTGTCTAAACTGTATGAATCTACAGCCAAATGATATTTTATAGCATAAATAAAATAAAATATCGGCTTATATATCTCTCTGCCCTGCTGATATAAGGGTCATATGGTGATGAAACGGAAAATTCAGTATCGGCAGTGACGTCTGTCGAAAACTCTGATATATGAGTCAGGCCGATAAATCAGCTAAGTTCTTGGCTGGGAAAATTCAGTATTCAGTATATAAAGATTCAGGAGACAAGGAGACAATTGTGTGTTTTTAACTGTTAAAGTGTTAATTGCATTCGTTTTAGGACCTAAGGGATGTACCATCTTCTTCTTTCATCTTTCCAGACTCATGCTTGGCTGTGTCGTACTATTCCTGACTTTCCTACCTCACTACTCTGCTACTTTCCGGACTTTCCTATTCCAGTCCTTTACTTTCACTCAACTTCCTGTCTGTCATCTTAACTTGTTGTAACTTGACTAACCTTCCTGTCTCTCACCTCAACTTCCTGTCTCTCACCTCAACTTCCTGTCTCACAACCTAACTGCCTGTAACTTGACTGACTTTCCTGTCTCTTAACGTAACTTCTTGTCTTTCCCACAACTTCTTGTCTCTTGACTGTTCTTCATGTCTCTCAACCTAACTTCATGTTTTCGATGTTTCCTTTAGTTCCAGTCTTCAAAATTAACCTGTCCCAGGTAAGACTTGAACCATCAACCTTCGGCACGCTAACCGCCTGATTTACCCACCGAGCCAAACCTCTGGACATGTGATGAGTTTTTGACGTTCCCTTTAGCTCTGTGATTGGACAGCAGTCTTCAAATTCAAGAACACCTTTAGGGAATTTCTTATAATTTTCAACGTCCACTTGGACTCAAGGTCAAGGTCTCGGTGATGTCATGAATATGTTTTTGGCCACAACTCCAAAATATGACAAATTACAACAAAATTTCACATAAAGGCGGCTATTTTTGTTTCATTAATGGATGTTTTATTTCAGTGCTCTCTCTCTGTCTCTGCAGGTCGCGTTCTGGTGCCGCGGGGACATTTCAGGTCAAAGTGTTTGGACCGATGAAGACCTCCAACATCACATCACAACGTACGTTCGCCACAAAATATACAAAAACAAAAAGCATTCTGTGCAGAAAACTCAGCATGTGACACAACTGCCTTCGTGTGTATTATTATATA
>NW_024624076.1:0-3445 GCF_008729295.1 Plectropomus leopardus
AAAAAAAAAAAAAAAAAAATCCAACACAAAAAGTGAATTATTTTCAACATATTACATGCTAACTTTTTTGTTTGTTTTTTGATGATGACAGCCTGGGATATGTTAATGACGAGTAGCAACATTGATCCATATGCCAAATATGGTAAAAATTGCATCACCTGGTAGAAAAAAATAAAAATGAGCAAAAGCCCAGAATGACACCCAGAAATAATATAATGTTTTTATGCTTTGATGGCTGTGGGATCAAAAATGTAAGTTTGAATGGGTGTCAATGGAGCATTTTTTGCACTTAACAGTCTGAATGTAACAATTTTGTTTCCACAGTGTATTTTAGACTTACTGTAGGAGCTGAGCTGGAAATTCACAGATTAAACAAAAATACACAATCGCGCCAAAATTTATGCCATATGCATGAACACAGCCAAAATGATAAAAAAAAGAAGAATGAAAAGCGCATAAAACAGTCTCTACGGGGTTACATATCATCAGTTAATGGCAGAAACACTTGGACAGAACAGAAGACACAACAACACACAAACTGGGATTCAAAAGAGATTATTTACACCTGTTGGGGAAACGTGTTCAACTGAAGAAGCAGAGAAACATGGAGTACACAAATTGTAACAAAATTAGAATCTAAGAGTCCTGCTACAGAGGTACCAAGGTAATAAACACTTATAAAAGTTTGCTATTATAACATGAGTATAAAAACCAACAACAGAAGAGATAGCTGTGTGTGTCGGGGCTGAAATATAAAAATAGCTTTCATTTATGTGAAAGATTTTTATATTAAGAGTGAGATATGCAGTTACACTGAGAGGACGCATAAAACATGAGCATAATCTTTTCACTTATCACATGCTAAAAAGTATGAGCTGTCTGTTTTTAGGAATTGTATGATAGTTCTGAATTTTAAAGAAGACAGATGAGATTGTTAAAGACTAACAGTGAGTGTGACTTTTTCATAACAATTCTTCAATATGTAAAGGTGTGTTCGGGCTGAACCTGAGGCTGATCTATGAGGTGGTTCATTATGGAGCTACAACAGTGACAGGAGGTTTTGGCACTGAAAAATGAATAAATAAAAAAAAGTTAGTCAAAATCATTTTATTTATTTTTTGTTTTGTTTTTGCATTGTGACTTTTTTTTCCAGTGACATCCTTGAGATTTTTTTAAAAATTTGTTTCACACTGACAGTTTTGTTTTTCACTAAATATTTTTGGGTTCCACCTCCTGTCACTGTTTGAGCATGCAGAGAGGAAGTTTGAAGGGCAAGCAAAGAGTGATTTAGATCAAATCTACACACTAAGGAGAGAAAATGTCTTTTTGAACCACAGTCCCTTAAGGGTGACATGACAAAATAATCTGAAGAATGTCGTTCAAAACGCAAAAAAATTGAAATAAAATGATTTTAATGTCTGTGTTTTAATTTGCAGTGGAACTTTTTTCCGTGCTTTTTTCAATGCAAAATGTAATTTTCGATTTCAAAATCACTGTCACTGTTCTAACTCCAAAGGACATTTGCTTTTTATAGGTCCAGTGCATGAGATTTAGCGGCACCTGGTGGAGAGATTGCAGATTGCAATAAACCCAATTCTAGTCTTTGCAAGCATGACCTTTAACTAAAAAAAAAAAAAAAAGGACCTCTGTAGAGCCACTTGATAGGTTTCCATGCACAGTTAAGTGGAACTACAGTTATTTTTTGATTAGATCATTTAACTGGTCTACTGTCCTTGTCCCAGTATAGAAGCACCGGAGGAGAATCTGTTTATTGACAGAACTATGTCTGACTCCTCCACAGCAGGTGGCGATATGCTTCCTTTCAGCTAGCTGCTATTGGACCATCTGGTTGACCTATTACATCACAAACCAAACAAGTTAGCAAGCGGCAAACAGGTTTCATGTCGAACGGTGACAACATAACTTTTCAGCGCTGTACACTTCATATGTACGCTTTATTTGGTACCGTCATATTGTTTTGTTTTTCCCCTTCTTCTTCTTTTGTTTTTCCAAGCCAGTTCATGAACGAGTCAATCGAACGCATTATCTAGGTGTGTTAATCCAACTTCTAAGAAATTAGATTTAGCACAATTTCATTTGGACTAACATGTTTATATTAGCATATTTTAAAAGTCAAAATTCATTTTCTAACATCACTAACTGACTGTTTGGTTTGTCCTTTCAGGGCTACTGTAGAAACAACATGGTGGTAGAGGACTCTCTCCATATGTAGATATGAAGGACTCATTCTAAGTGAGCAAAAACACAATGATTCTTAGTTTCACGTGATAATACATTTACGTAAACATTGTTATGAATATTTTATACAATGTCTGCCTATAAAAGCCCCCTAAATCCTACACACTGGACCTTTAAGTCAATGCAGAGATTTGGGTCATGAATGTGAAGAGACAAGAAACATGGTGAGGAGTCTGGTGGAAACTTATATAAAGAATTAGTGAATTCTGAGGTCAGACAGGAGCTAAATCAAGTAACAGCACAAGCACATTGCCATGCATAATGTGAACTACAAAAAGCTAACATCAGCAAAATAAAGGATTACAGAAACACTCACGCTGCCCAATAATGCCAAGAAAAATCAAAAAAATCTTTTTGGTGGACAGAATTTTTTGATGATGCTGCGTTATGTCTTCAGATGAAGTAATGACATAAACATCCATGTTGTTATTACAACCAAGAAACACATCTGACATGACACCTTAAATGTGAAGCTAACAAACACGGAGCCCTCACCACCTTCAAGGTCATTAACAGCCAGTTTTAAACAGGGTTCCCTCAAAATTTCATAGCATTTCGATGACTTTTCAAGGACTCATAACATGTAGATATTTTTTGGCCGTCTTGTCTGTGATTGTAATTTTAGCATGCTGGCATACGTGGAGGGAGAGACAGACTGGGGAGAAAGTGAATAAAAATGTACATGATGGCAAACAAACGTCACACATCTAGATTAGAGCTACATCAGCTGCTGAAAACAAATTTGTTGTTATGTTTCACTACATGGAAGGTCAACCACGAAAGATGAATGAATCACATTCTTGACACCCAACAAAAGTCCATCACTTTTTCACAACTATCAATGATTTTTACTAATTCCATTGCTTGTCCAGGCCTGAAAAAGGTGATTGTGAAATTCCATGACTTTTCTAGGTTTTTCATGACCATGGGAACCCTGTTTAACCCTTTGAAACCTGGATCATTTTTTTGTGCTGCATTCAGAGGCCTTTCACAAGCATTTAAACAAAGAGATGTGAGCAAAGTGGTTTGATTCTTTTCAAAAACATTGGGAGACAAAATCAACCAGCAACTTGGGATAAAATGTCTGGCAAACTGCTTTAAAAAAAGACGTTAAAGGTGATGGGAAATTACCAGAAAATAAGCTTTAAAAAAGAAAGATCATGAATAGAAAGATATTATCGAACAA
>NW_024624077.1:0-2617 GCF_008729295.1 Plectropomus leopardus
AGAGACAGAGAGAGAGAGAGAGACCATCAGCTGCTGCAGAGGGAGGACGTGGGAGTCCAGATGTGATGCATGGTGACACTTCAAAAGACAGACCGAACATCAGGGGAGGGGGACGCTTTCACTCTGTCCTCCAGCTGAAGGACTCATAAACATATAGAGTCGTATCATGTATGTTTTGTGTGTTTGCTGCATGTTTTTCATGTAAAAGTAGATTCGCTGAGTGACGAGAAGCTGTCTGATCACTGTGGGAGGAAAAAGGTTCCCACTTAACTAAAATTACACAAAATGGAAAAAAAAGTCCCAGAGCTTCAAACTGGAGTGCAGAATCACTCTGAGGTTTAGTCAGTTTTCAGGACATTTCTCAGATTTCAGGACATTTCTCAGATTTTAGGACATTTCTTGGATATGAAGACATTTCTCTGACTTCAGGACGTTTGTTGGGTTTCAGGGCATTTGTAGGCTTTATGGGTGTTTCTATGATTTTAGGACATTTCTCAGATTTTAGGATGTTTCTATGATTTTAAGAGCTTTTAAGGATTTTAGGACATTTCTGGGATTTAAAGATATTCCTTGGAATTTAGGACATTTTTTGGATTTCAAGACCTTTCTCGGGGTTCAGCACATTTCCCAGATTTAAGAACATTTCTCAGATGTTTGGACATCTGCCACCCGGCACCCTGTCAGGGGCCAGATTTGGCCCGCGGTCTTTATGTTGAGTATCACCGCTTTAGTGCAGCAGTAAGTCTCGAACGGTGAAGATTTACTCAAATAAGGAAACAACAGAAAGTGCAGCTTTAGTTGTGAGATGAGCAGAGCTACATTTGGATTGTTTTAAAGTGTTTTTCTTATTTTGTCCTGTGAAACTCGGTGAAAGTGGTTTCAGTGAGGACCTTTGGCTTCACCACGCTGTTCAGCCAAAATCAGTCCTGAGATTCCCCGCCGCCCACAAACACATTACCAGAACAAAAAGATTTGTCATCAGGTTTCAGATTTTAATTCTACCAGCAGCGGTGCGAGCGTGAAGAATCGCCACTCGACCCCCTGCCTCCCTGTTAAATTGGCTTTAGCTGCGACCTTTTTCAAAAACATAAAGACGGTTCATTCACGATGACGTCTGCCGCCTCTGAGGCCTTTTCATCTCTGCAGTAACATGGCAGCGAGCATGTAATGAAACGTCTCATCGCCTCGCTGGCGGATGAAAGTTGAGCCTTTGTGTCGCGGCAGAAAAAGAAAAAGACTTCAAAGCGCGAGTGTGTATGTTTCGACCAAAATTAAAGATCTGAAAGCAGCAGGAGGTCCTCTCTGATGACTCAAAGCAGCTTTTCATCTTTTCTGCTGCAACTCGACGTCCAGCTGCAGTCAGTCAGTCAGCTGTCCAACACGGACAGGTACAAATTCACCTGCAGCCCCTGAGACAGTCCACAGGACTTATGCAACACAGCTGTAGTTTGGTTTTTTTGGTCCAGATCAGAATGAAAACTTTCATTACTGTCTTTTTTAAATACAGTCTGCTTTGTTTGAATGTGGCGACACAACGGCTGCTGTGACATGAACACCAATATTCCCTTTTGATTCTGACTTTGACAATTTTCACTTTGATTTGGGTCATTTACACAGCATTTATAATATTAGAATGAATTTAGCCTTTTTCAAATCTAGCATTTTCTGATGAAGAGTGGGATATGTTGGTATTATTCAGCTTTTATAGCATTTTCTTGTGTTTGTGTCTACAGCCAGGTCAGAGTTGCACTTTGAGTGTTACAGCGTGTCCGACTCAGGTTATCTCTTTTTTTAAATCACATCAGCTTATCTCCTTAATGTTTTCACCGTGACTTCATTTAATCTTTTCGTTATTCATTTTCATTGTTTTCAGGCAATTTTTTCTTGCAACTTTTCACTAATATTAAGACTGAGCCCGACCGGCTTCTGTGAGGCGAGCCGGGCTTGGGACGACTTTGAACGCTGAACTCCAGAAACCAGCGGCCTCCCACAGAGACCGGCGGTCCTGAAAAGCGTACCCCCACCAGAGACCGAGGTCTCCGCCCAGGACTACCTCAAAACAAAAAAGGCAAAATAATAAAGTAGTGGGCTGACAGAGAAACTGAGCAGTTCAGCTGGCCCACTCAACGACCAGCTCACGACGGTCGACTCCTAACACTCAGAGACACGAGGCACGAGGAGGACTCGGACTCATCAGAGCAGGTCGCTGAGGCTCGGGCTCAGAGGGAGAAACAGAGAACAGAGAACTTCAGGTGCGATGTTTTGTGGTGTGTCTGAGAGAGAGCTGCTGGACGAGGAGCCGCTTTTAAACTCAGGTGCTCAGAGCAGGTGTCAGGAATCAGCAATCAGAGCTGCAGCTGACTGAGAGCAGACAGAAACAGTTTTCAGCTGCAGAGCTCGCTTTGATATCACACACTCCAGACTTTTTATAGTTTATATCTTCAAAAAATATTGTACATTAAAATTATTTTCTACTTTCACTGAATTATTTTTTTAATCAAAATCAGTCCTATTCATAAATATCAAATATTCATAAATTTTCATTTTACTTTTTTTAATTGTTAATTTTCAAAATTCTATTTTTTTTCATGATGCCACTATGTTTTTTGATTTATAT
>NW_024624078.1:0-4041 GCF_008729295.1 Plectropomus leopardus
CCAAAATATTGCATGTTGAAAAAATGACCCAAAAACCAAAAAGCAAGGCTATACTAAGGCAAACATGTTCAAAAATGACATGTCCCAAAGACAGCTTGAAACAGCTGAGAAGTGTATAAAATAGCTTGCCGAGACACGCCATGGCATAGAATTTAGCAAAAACATCCCAGAACACCAAAACATTGCATGTTGAAAAAATGACCCAAAAAGCACAAAGCAAGGCTATAGTAAGGCAAAAATGTCCAAAAGTGACATGTCTCAAAAACAGCTCAAAACAGCTAAAAAGTGTTTTAAATAGATTGCCGAGACACGCCATGGCATAGAATTTAGCAAAAACGTCCCAAAACGCCAAAATATTGCATGTTGAAAAAATGACCCAAACACCAAAAAGCAAGGCTATAGTAAGGCAAAAATGTCCAAAAATGACACATCCCAAAAACAGCTTAAAACAGCTGAAAAGTGTTTAAAATAGTTTGCCGAGACACGCCATGGCAAAGAATTTAGCAAAAACGTCCTAAAGTACCAAAATATTGCATGTTGAAAAAATGACCCAAAGAGCAAAAAGCAAGGCTATAGTAAGGCAAAAATATAAATAAAAAAATGACACATCCCAAAAACAGCTTAAAACAGCTGAAAAGTGTATGAAATAGCTTGCCGAGGCACGCCATGGCATAGAATTTAGCAAAAACGTCCCAAAACACCCAAATATTGTATGTTGAAAACATGACCCAAAAAGCAAAACATGACATATCCCAAAAACAGCTTAAAACAGCTTAAAAGTGTATAAAATCGCTTGCCTAGAAACACCATGTCATAGAATTTCGCAACAACGTCCCAAGACGCCAAAATATTGCATGAGAAAAAAAATGACCGAAAAAGCAAAAATGTCAAAAAATGACGTCCCAACAACAGCTTTATAGTGCATGAAATAGCTTGCCGAGACACGCCATAGCATAGAATTTCGCAGCAACTTCAAACAACGCCATAATATTGTATGCTGAAAAAAGGACCCAACATATTATAACATGGCGTGTATTTCACCATTTCAGATGATAAACTATAATGTGACATTTTGTCATAACTTCAAAAGACATACTATACTATGATGTTTTTTTGTACTGTTTCAGTCGACATTCTACACTATGAGTTTTTTTTTCACCATTTCAGTCGACATGCTATACTATGATGTTTTTATCATCGTTTCGGTGGGCATACCATATTATGATATTTTTTTAAATATTTCGGTCGAAATACTATACTATGACAACTTCAAACGATTTTGAGTGACAGTGTATACTATGATGTTTTTTTCACCATTTCAGTCGACATTATATTCTATGACATTTTTTCATCATTTCGGTAGAAATACTATATTATGACTTTTTTTTTTACACCATTTCAGTCAACATACTATACTATTACATTTTTTTCACCATTTTAGTCGCCAAACTATACAATGACATTCTTATGATTTCGGTCAACATACTATACTATAACCCTTTTTGATCATTTTTGGTCAACATACTATACTATGACATTTATTTCACCATTTCGGACGACATACTTTATTATGACGTTTTAATCACCATTGTGGTCGACATACCATACTATGACTATTTTTAAACATTTCGGTCAACATACTATGTTACTATACAACTATTACACTATGACATTTTTACATAATTTAGGAAGACATGCTACGCCGTGACGTTTTCTTGACCATTTGGTGAACATACTATACTGTGACATTTTTATCATTGCTTCTGTCAACGTACTATATTCTCATGTTTTTCTTCACCATTTCGGTTGACATACTATATTATGACTTTTTTTCCACCGTTTAGCTTGACATTCTATACTATGACATTTTTAATCACAGTTGTCATCAAATTATTATATTAGGGTTACACCTACAACAAGAGTCATGGTATCAGAGTACCACAAACAGATACAATAATCTGGTTTCAATGAGGGAAACTTCTCTCTCATCTCAAGAGGCTTTACAGTGATATCCTCTTTGTTCCACGCCATTCAGAGGGTGACTCATCCATCCACAGTACAGTACAGTACAGACCCCATCACCCCCCCACCTCCTCCTGCAGGGCTGACTGAAACCTATCGGTGGAAGCTATAGAAAGGCAAACAGAGACCCCTAGAGGTCATTATCTGCAAGTGCCGAGAAAACAAAACGCAGCCTGATGAAATGACAAAGAACATTGACATATCAGAGCAAATCGCTGATGTTGCTCGGCATCACAGCAGCTGCATGGTTCAGCTGGCTAATTGTGAAGCAAACCTGCCTCTGATGCTGCTCTACCGGGTCGTTTCTATCTCCTCCTGTCATTACCACAAGCTGTTCCCCTGACCAGTGGAAACTCTTAACACCAGCCTCTGATTAGGGGCCTCGAAGCTACAGCTTGTCAGGATACCTTACCTAAGACTTTTCCACCAACAGGCACACACAAACAAGGTCAGTTTTCCACAGCAGCCTAACAGCAAAGTGTCTCTGAATATGGGATTTAGGGAAATGAAGCAGCCCCCTCAGTTTCCAGTTTATTACATAGGTGGTGGAGGGGAAGCATTGGATTAACAGCTACTTCAGAGCATGTATGCACAGTTTCTCTCCACAAACATAAATTGATAAATTAAAAAAGGCAGTTGTGAAGCACAAAGTACAGTGCCAATAGGACCTTATATTCACTGCAAAGGGGTGATTTAAGATAACACAATTGGGTCAACATATTACCTTGTAGTATTTAAATATTGATTTTTAGATAGACACACATCTGTATTCAAGTAGTGACTCAAGCCTCTTAACTACCTGTGGAAATGTTTTATCCGCAGCATGAGTCTTGCACAAAAAGCACTACAGATAAAGGTGTTTGCACTGGTTATATAAGATTGGGTGTAGTGTCTATTCTCAGTTTTAACCCTATAATACAACTGTATATTCTTAGCGACAGAAAATAAGGTGCATTTTCATTCCAACTTAACAGTTTAGATCATGCAAAGGGAAAAAAATCCTTTTAATAGACAGCTTCTTTGTTTGCAGCAGAGTACGCAGAGAGAGGATGGGCTCTCAAAGTTAAAACTTCAACATGTGAAAAGGTTGTGGCTTTAGAAATGAGCTGAAATATCTAAACAGAACTCTTTTAATTAGTGCAATTGAGACATTTTCTTTTTCATGCACATTTAATGTTGAAATTTAATCATGGTACTCTCCTTTAAAAAAAAATAATAATAAAGACACCACTTTGTGATATTACTTCAGTTTGCTTTGGACTCATGCAGCAAAGGGCTGAGGTCGGAATCGAACCCACGGCTGTGGCAAGGATACAAGCTCCATATATGGGGCGCTGCTCTATCCACTGAGTCACCAAGTGCCCCTTTGGACCGTTTTTTAATCATACAAGGAATTACAGTAGTGAAAAGTAACCAACGTACTCAAGTGCTGAGTTTAAGTACAATTTTGAGGACTCTGAGTAGTCAATCGGTTGCTACTTCTTCCATCATACTTCAACTCTACTACAATTCAGTAGAAAATGTTGTGTTTTTTTCTCTACTACATTTATGCAATAACTCTAGTAGCTTTCCAGACTCAGATTAACAGTACAAAATATAATCAACAAATAAAACATTATGTCACTATATCATAAGACTTAACTGATTCCCCGGGGGAGAATTCACACGCTACCCTGTGGCATATAAAGCAATAAATACATCATATATGAATTACAATTAGCCTCACATTGACTAGCTCTGATATTTAAGTGACAATTACACATGAATGCATCAGTAACTATAATCCAGTGATATAAAGAAGTGGGTTATTCCTAAAAAAAGAATTACCTTTAATTACTTTAAGTACAGTTGAATGGCAACACTTTTGTGTGTGTAGTTAAGTAAAGGATCTGAGTACTTTTTCCACCACTGAAGAACAAAGAGTGAGAAAGCTTTATGATGAAACTTGTCACCACAGCATATCTAAATTTGAGAATGGTTAGTGTGCAGGGTACTTCAGTAGCCTACTAGGACAAAATT
>NW_024624079.1:0-1070 GCF_008729295.1 Plectropomus leopardus
CTATAGTATGCGATTTTTGGTTGTTTTTTGACATGCTAAAATATGATATTTTTGGTTGTTTTGAGTCTTTTCTTCAGTATCCTACACTATAACGTTTGTCAACATGCTATTCTATGTAGTTTTCAGCACTTTTTTTGACATGTCATGTTTTGACTTTTTCGCCATACTATACTATGCGATTTTTGGTCATTTTATGACATGCTAAAATGTGATATTTTTGGTTGTTTTTAGTCCTTTCTTCAACATAGTACACTACAATATGTCTCGACATGCTGTTCTATGTAGTTTTCAGCACTTTTTTTGACATGCCATATTTTGAATTTTTTGGTCATACTATAGTATGCGATTTTTGGTCACTTCCATGACATGCTAAAATATAATGTTTTAAATAAAATTTTTATTCCTGTCTTCAACATGCTACACTATAATGTGTCTAAACATGTTACTCTAAGTTGTTTTCAGCCCTTTTTTTTGACATGTCATATTTTGACATTTTTCGCCATACTATAGTATGCGATTTTTGGTCATTTCTTTGACATGCTAAAACATGATGTTTTTGGATGTTCTTAGTCCTTTAATCAACATGGTACACCACAATATGGCTCGATATGCTATTCTGTGTTTTTTCGGGCCTTTTATTGACATGTCTTATTTTGACTTTTTTTGCTATAACATACTATGCCTGAAATCTACCACAATCATCCCTGTCCTTAAAAAGACGACACCCATAACCAGCCTCAATGACTACCGCCCTGTTGCCCTCACACCCATCATCATGAAGTGCTTCGAGAGACTGGTCCTACAGCACATCAAGGACTGTCTTCCCCCCACACTGGACCCGCACCAGTTCGCATACCAGGCGAACAGATCCACGGAGGACGCCATCGACACAGCTCTGCATGCAGTACTGTGTCACCTGGAACAGCAGCAGAACTACGCCAGGATGCTCTTTGTGGATTATAGCTCGGCATTCAACACAATAATCCCGGACATTCTGACCACCAAACTGACCATCCTGGGCCTCCCTCCCCTCACATGCAGCTGGATCAAAGACTTTCTGACCGACAGAC
>NW_024624080.1:0-3030 GCF_008729295.1 Plectropomus leopardus
CCAGACAGGACCACAGCACAGGTGCAGCCCCAGACAGGACCACAGCAAGTGCAAGAGAGTCAGTGCACAGAAGCTAAAACAGGAGAAATATGATCCCTTTTCTTGGTTCCCGTTAGAACACGTGCAGCAGCATAAAGCACTGTTACAGTAATCCAGCCTGGAAGTAACAAACGCGTGCACTGATTTAAGAGGCAGTCTGAAGACTCAGGGGAACCTTTATCCATATCCCTGGCAGAGGTCGCTGAATATTAATTATTTTGGTAATTATTGAATAAATATGAATTATTTTGGTAATAATTGTATGGTGATTATTACATTTTTTGGTAATTATTATATGATGAATATTAAATATGACTAAGAGAAGCCGTCAAACCGGCGTGGAACCAAAACAACTTTATTTACAAAAACAAAATGAGTCGTACAGTTGTTTTCACCTCAACAAAGTAAGAAAAACACTCTAAAATTAATAAAAACAAAAACAAAGACAGGAAGTCAGAAGGGTGGGGCTCCGCTGGGATGTCATCCAGGTCAGATCAGATCAGCCACTGTGGAAAAAAAACAAACAAATGTGTCACCACGGCAACAGCAAATCACAGCAGCCTAAAATTAGTTAGCATGACGCTAGGTGACACGCTGGCTAACATGTTAGCATGTTAGCGTGGTGGGCGGAGTTACCATTCATGGGCATCTCGTCAATCTGGGTGGAGTAGTACTGCTCGATGTCCCGCAAGATCCTGATGTCATCATTCTTCACAAAGTTGATGGCCACGCCCTTACGCCCATAACGACCAGACCGACCAATCCTGGAGGAGGTCAGAGGCGATTTCAGCAACAAATACCTTCAGTTTATTTTAACCACAAACCCTAACCGCCTCAAGTAAAACGTAATTTTCACTATTTCATATTTTTTAAGCTGTTTTTATAACATGTCCACTACAATGCGTCAATTTTCCAAGACTAGTTCATGTGGAGGGATACGTAGCTGTGGGTATAGAGCTCTCTATTGTTGGGACTAGTTTGTGTGGAGGGATACGTAGCTGTGGATGTAGCGCCCTCTGTCGTTGGCACTACTTTAGGCGGAGGGACAGTAGCTGTGGATGTAGAACTCTCTATTGTTGGGACTAGTTTGTGAGGAAGGGCACGTACCTGTGGATGTAGAGCTCTCTGTTGTTGGGCAGGTCGTAGTTGATGATCAGGGAGACTTGGGGGACATCTAACCCTCGAGCCCAAACGTCCGTGGAGATCAACACGCGGCTGTAAACGCAGTGACATCATCAGTCAGTGTGAGTCATGTGACCTCGTTCCTACAGACACTGAGTGAGTCGCTTTGTTCTGAGGTTCCTCAGGGTTCTGTGTTCGGACCACTTCACTTTGTATCTGCTTCACTTCTGCATCGCTAGAAATCTGTCTATGCAGATGATACTATCCATCGATCAAACCAGCAGAAACCGGTCAGTTAACTCTTTGAATTCTTTGATTTCTCATACAAACACAGGAAGACGGCAACGAGAAATGAAACAACAAATGGCCAAAAAAGAAGCAAGAATTTAGTAAAAAGTTACAGGAAATTTTCCTGAAAATAGGCAACAAAAAGAAAAAAAAACTCAAGAAAATTACCTTAAAAATGTTTTTAAAAAAAATGTTTAATTTTTGTTTCTGTAACAACTTCAAAAACATAACTGCAAGATTTTTATTTTCTGGACATTTTTTCCCTTGTTTTCTTTATTAATATTATCTCGTAGTCCTCCAGCTCATTTCCTTCTCACCTCCAACTCATTTTTGGAATTTGGTTAAGTCCTTGTGAAAAAGGCATCTGAATGCAGCACCAGAAAACTGATGTCACTCGAGGTGTTAAAGAATTTTTTTTTGCAGAACATTTTGATGAAATTGTGAGTAATAATTGAGTACATGTTGTGATTGTAATGGAAATCACGCAGCATTGTAATGTCACGCTTACTGTGCACATTTTGTTTATCTGTTCACCTGTAGCGACTTCTAAACTGCTGTCTTCCGGCTCTGCTCCGTCATGGCAGACGGACGCCGGATCACTTCGCATAAATTCAGCCGAATGTAACACAGAGTAGACAGGAAATCAGACAGCAATACAACATTAAAGCATCCGGTTAATTTTCAAAATAAAACACTCTGTGTTTAGGTCTGATCGTATGTCTCTTAACTATATCAATAAAAAGTCAAAATGAGCGAACCAGGCCTGCATTAACAGGTCAGAGGTTTACGGAGGTCACTCCTGTGAAATGGCGTGGAGCAACTTATTGGGAGTTATGGGAGAGAATCGACTTCACTATAATAAATCCATGGTGTGAATGCAGTTATTACTTTTTCTTCTGTACCAATATAATAAGCGTGATTTTGGAATTACCGCAGGAACTCCTCGGTCTCGCCACTCCAGCTGATCCGGCAGCGCTGCGCCGTGCCAGACTCAAAATACAATCGGTGGGGATTGGCAGATGACGGAGCACGGAGCAAAACCAAAGCGGAGCCGCAACGCAACGCACATGCAAGCAGTGGAAATCCGGGGTAACTCCCGTCACCGCTCCCCCTCTGAACACAGAGTTTCTTCTTTTACCTCACGATGTGTTTGAGGAGCATCCGCAACCCAAAAATCCAACAATCACTTCTATTTATTACAGTTTTACAGAGAAAGTAAATCCTGGTGCTACCTGGCTCCTGATCTGAACTCCTTCATGATGGACTCCCTCTCCTTCTGAGGCATGTCTCCGTGCATTGAGGACACTGTGAAGTTGGCCTCCCTCATCTTCTCCGTCAGCCAGTCCACCTGAGGAGACACACACAGACTCCAGTTCCCAGCAGGCTCTGCTGATGCTGATGCTGATGCTGATGAAGATGAAGATGGGACTGACCTTCCTCTTGGTGTTGCAGAAGATGACGGCCTGAGTGATGGTCAGCGTGTCATACAGATCACACAGAGTGTCAAACTTCCACTCCTCTCTCTCCACAGCCACAAAGAACTGCTTGATGCCCTCCAGGGTCAACTCGTCACTGTGGGGG
>NW_024624081.1:0-2935 GCF_008729295.1 Plectropomus leopardus
TGTAGAACAGAGGTGTTGTAGCTTTTCTGCAGATCTCCTTTTGTTTTCTCAGACACTTCAAACACCGTAAAACAGCATGAAAACTGCGACAAAAACAAAAGACATAAAAGTTTAAAGAAAGCTTTTATGTCCGGTATTTGGCATTTTGCGGTATTTTATTTTAATGATGGCTGATAAAATGTATTAATTTAAAAAGTGCAAAGAAAGTGTCAGCATGCAAGGAACTTTTACTTTGTAAAACCTCGGGGAGCTATTTTTATTCATTCATTTTTATTTAAATTTTAACTTGACTTCATGAGAAAAAAAGTTGCTGGGAACTGATGCTGAAAGTCTCAGTTTTGATTAAATATTTTTTAAAGGCATTTAAACAGTTTTGCATCAGAGTTCCTCATACTCCAAATTACAAATATTTACATAAAAGATTTTAAATTGAAATGTGAATGCATATCGGTTGCAAATAAATAGGTTATCGGTCTCATTAACTACTGATAATATGAACGTTAACGTGTATTTTAACGGTGGACGTGCAGGTAAGTGGTGAGTCAGGTGCAGCAGAAGTCATTTTCACAGCAGACGTTTGACGTGATACTGCAGCAGGAAACACACACAGGTGTATTGATAACTTCAATTATGGCTGCATTCCATTCAGCTGTGCCACGTACCGGCTGTGGGCACGCTCTCCTGGCTCGGTGGGACAACTGAGTGCAGAGGAGATGTAATTAATGTGATTAGCTGCAGCTGTGCTTTGCTTGCTGTGACAGCTCAAAGTGTTTGCTGTAAAGACGCATTAAAACAGTATAAATTAATAGTTACACATAATTCTTTGAAAAAAACATTATATTTAGGTTATTTCCTGATGCACATTGCAGTGTTTTAGCGCTCAGCTGTGCTTGAGGCCTTTTTTAAAGGTTTGGTCACTAAATCGGTCGCATTTTACCATCTTTTCTCAACGTCAGCTGGAGAGGAGTCAGTTTTTTAATTTTATTCCAGCACCATAACTGATGTCACTTAATTAGCCTTTGTATCATCTAATTTATTTGTCACCATAATTACAGTGTTTGGACATACAGATGTCCTCCTTAAAATGCAGTGTAACTGTAAAAAATCTATAAAAAGGTGCTACATTTTGCAAGTTTTTTATTTTTTGGGGATTTATTTTCAGAGATAATTTAACCCTTAGGGACTGTTTGGTGCATTTTAATTCTTTTTTATATATATAATTTTGGCTGTGTTCATGCATTTGTCATACATTTTGGCAAGATTTTATAATTTTGTTTAATCTTGGAATTTCCAGCTCAGCTGCTACAATAAGTCTAAAATACACTGTGGAAACAAAATAGTTACATTCACACTGTTAAATGAAAAAATGTGCCATTGAAACCCATTCAAACTGCAGTTTTTGATCCCACAGCCATCAAAGCATGAAAACATTGTATTATTTCTGGGTGTCAATTTGGGCTTTTATCTTGAAATTTGCCATTTTTACCATTTTGCCTTTTGGCATATAGAGAAAATTCATGCTATTTCTAGTAGGTGCACTGTCACAATCAATGTCGCTGATAATTGAAAAGAAAAATCTACTTTGCACATAGTATATTGAAAATAATATTTGTGTGTGTGTTTTTCTCATCTAAACACATAACACAAAAACTGGTATGTAAAGGGTTAAAAGTCTGAAAATCAATAAATATTTGATATTTATTATTAGGACTGGTGCTGGTCAAAAAATAAACTCAATGAAAGCAGAAAATCATATTAATGTATAATATTTTTTAAAGCTTGATTTTAAAAGCGCAGAGCCGAGCGTGTGTGTGTAAAATAAAACGGGCCGTAAAAGTTAATAGTTCCAAGTGTTTCACTACATCAACTGAACTCTGATTTTATGTTTTTATTATTATAAAAAGAAGCTGTCTTTAGACATTTATAAATCATATGTTGAGTAAAAGTGTCACTTCTTTTCCTCTTTACTTTATTCAAACTTTAAAGGGCTCATTATTGTTGTGGGCCCGCGTGCGTGTCTGAAACACAAGCCGGAGACTCTTTCCAAAATGTCAGCCAACGCTCCCAGTTTTCCATCAGACATTTGACGCTCCTGGTGCGTCCCGACCGCTGCCGAAATATCAGTCACCCTTTTCCTCACAACACCACTCCGGTTTCATACCTGTAATGACATCACAGGCTCTGTGCGCGCGCGTGTGCGTGCGTGCGTGTGTGTGTGTGTGTGTGTGTGTGTGTGTGTGTAGAGCGTAGTAGAGTGATGTAGTTAGTAGACTGCTTATACAACCCTCCTCATTGCCTGTCAAGACTATTGCTCTGTTACCATGGAAACCATGTGACCAAAAAATCAGGTTACCACGGGCAGGTGCATATGAGGTGCAGTATTATCGTTTGTGCCTCAGTCTATTTCCTGATGCAATCTGACTGCAAGTGGAGCGGAGGATGACAGACACGAGACGCTTTTACAGTGAACCCGCTGTCATTTTAAATCGTCTCAACCAGTAAAATTACCTTTGAGTTTACTTTCCCCAAATATGAGGGTAGACTTTTTTTCCGTACCGGGAAAGGAGCACATTTGCTGACTCCCGTCCCACACTCTGGGTTACAGTAGATTTATTTCCACGCAAAAGCAGGAATGTATTACACTCAAAATAAATTAGAGGGATGTTAGATGTAGGCCACGCAGTTAAATGCTGAAGAGTTTGTGTGTGTGTGTGTGTGTGTGTGTGTGTGTCTTTTGTGTATGCTGCCCTACAAGAAGGCAAAGGCATTTTGATGCACTGCACCAAATTTGGAACAAAAGACCTTATAGCCCAGACCACATCACTATCCTCCCACCTGCACCCCCTCCCCCTCTCCTCCCTCCCCCTCCCTGCAACTTGAATTTCAAGACTGAAAAACAACATATCAAGACCAGCCCTACACACACACCACCCAG
>NW_024624082.1:0-3091 GCF_008729295.1 Plectropomus leopardus
TTTGCTATGGCGAGTCTTGGAAGGCTATTTTATGTGGTTTAATTTAGTTTTCGTCTGTTTCTGGGACAGGTCATATTTTGACATTATTGCCATACTATAGCCTTGCATGTTTGGTCAGTTTTTGGACATGCCGAATTCTGTTTTTCTTGGCGCTTTTTGCAACTTTTTTTGCAATGGCGAGTCTTGGAAGGCTATTTTATGTGGTTTAATTCAGTTTTCATCTGTTTTTGGGACATGTCATATTTTGACATTATTGCCATACTATAGCCTTGCATGTTCGGTGATTTTTTCAAAATGCCAAATTATGGTGTTTTTGGCCCTTTTTGCAACTTTCTTTGCAATGGCATGTCTTAGCAGGCTATTTTACGTGGTTTAATTTGGTTTTTAGCTGTTTTTGGGAGATGTCATATTTTTACAATTTTGCCATACTATAGCCTTGCATGTTTGGTCATTTTTCTGACATTCCAAATTATGGTGTTTTTGTCACTTTTTGGAACTTTCTTTGCTATGGTGTGTCTCAGCAGGGTATTTTATAGGTTTTAATGTGGTTTTCAGCTGTTTTTGAGACATGTCATGTTTTGACATTAATGCCATACTATAGCCTTGCATTTTTGGTCAGTTTTTGGACATGCCGAATTCTGTTTTTCTTGGCACTTTTTGCAACTTTTTTTGCTATGGCGAGTCTTGGAAGGCCATTTTATGTGGTTTAATTTAGTTTTCATCTGTTTTTGGGACATGTCATATTTTGACATTATTGCCATACTATAGCCTTGCATGTTTGGTCATTTTTTCAAAATGCCAAATTATGGTGTTTTTGGCCCTTTTTGCAACTTTCTTTGCTATGGCGTATCTTGGCAGGCTATTTTATGTGGTTTAATTTGGTTTCCATCTGTTTTTGGGACATGTCATATTTTGACATTTTTGCCATACTATAGCCTTGCATTTTTGGTCAGTTTTTGGACATGCCGAATTATGTTTTTCTTGGCGCTTTTTGCAACTTTTTTTGCTATGGCGAGTCTTGGAAGGCTATTTTATGTGGTTTAATTTAGTTTTCGTCTGTTTTTGGGACAGGTCATATTTTGACATTATTGCCATACTATAGCCTTGCATGTTCGGTCATTTTTTCAAAATGCCAAATTATGGTGTTTTTGGCCCTTTTTGCAACTTTCTTTGCAATGGCATGTCTTTGCAGGCTATTTTACATGGTTTAATTTGGTTTTTAGCTGTTTTTGGGAGATGTCATATTTTTACAATTTTGCCATACTATAGCCTTGCATGTTCAGTCATTTTTTCAAAATGCCAAATTATGGTGTTTTTGTCCCTTTTTGCAACTTTCTTTGCTATGGCGTTTCTTGGCAGGCTAGTTGCATACAAAAGTATTGCATTGTCATCTTTTTTTTTTTAAATACTAAAATATGGTGTTTTGGCCATTTTTGCAACTTCTTTGATATGGTGTGTTTCGGCATGCTATTTAATCTCATAATAGGCATTGTAACCATATTTTTAACATTTTTTTCTGTCGAACTGCCTGACAAAAAGACTGGAAAAACCCAGTTTCATTTCATTTATTTTTATACAATGCTTTTTAATCCTTTGATTATACTGTGATTCTTTCAAGTTCTTTTTTAATTTATTATATTGATTTTTTTCAAACACAAATTTTAAACAGATTTTCTTTTAATAGGCTCATTATTATTTTTATTCATTTCTTATGAAGTTTTTCTGAAAAAATGAATGAATTTTCAGAATTTTATTACATGATATTTACACTTAGTTTTTTTACCATATATTTTATACATATGTTTGACTGTATTCATTCTGATTTTTGTGTATGTATTGTTGTTTATTTTTTTTTGACATGCTAACAGTATAAACTTACCTTTATTTTCAAATTACACTGATATGTCATATTACATTGACTTTTGCACTTTTTACAATGCATTATACTGACACAATATTTTTGTTCTTAATAAATGTATGCATTTTGTGAACATATTCTGTGGTCTGTGATGTTGTATTTTTTTGTGCTTTATGTTTTTTGAAACAACAATTCTGTGTGTGACTGTTTATAGTATGGCAAAATTGTGTCCCAAAAACAGCTGAAGATCACCTTACACAGCATAAAATAGCCTGCCGAGATACACCATAGCAAAGAAAGTTGAAAAAATGACCAAAAAAGCAAGGCTATAGTATGGCAAAAATGTCCAAATATGACATCTCCCAAAAACAGCTGAAAATGACATCAAACCACACGAAAAAGCCTGCCAAGACACACCATTGCACTGAAAGTTGAAAAAAGAACTAAAAACACCATAATGTGGCATGTCGAAAAAATGACCAAAAAAGCAAGGCTATAGTATGGCTAAAATGGCAAAAATGACAGTTCCAAAAAACTGCTGAAAACTGATGAAAACGACGTAAAATAGCTCGCCGAGACACGCAATTGCATAGAATGTTGCAAAAAACACAACAAACACCCGAATTCGGCATGTCGGAAAAAAAATGACCAAAAACCAAGGCTATAGTATGGCAAAAATGTCCAAAAATGACATTTCCAAAAAATTGCTAAAAACTGCTTAAACCTACATTAAATACTGTAACAAGACACGCCATAGCATAGAATTTTGCCAAAAATGCCAAAAACAATCGAATTCGGCATGTCGAAAAAATGACCAAAAAAGCAAGGCTATAGTATGGCAAAAATGGCCAAAAATGACATTTCCAAAAAATTGCTAAAAACTGCTTAAACCTACATTAAATACTGTAACAAGACACGTCATAGCATAGAATTTTGCCAAAAACGCCAAAAACAATCGAATTCGGCATGTCGAAAAAATGACCAAAAAAGCAAGGCTATAGTATGGCAAAAATGGCCAAAAATGACATTTCCCCAAAATTGCTAAAAACTGCTTAAACCTACATTAAATAGTGTGCCAAGACACGCCATAGCATAGAATTTTGCAAAAAACGCCAAAAACACCAGAATTCGGCATGTTGGAAAAAAAATGACCAAAAAAGCAAGGCTATAGTATGGCAAAAATGGCAAAAAATGACATTTCCAAAAAATTGCTAAAAACTGCTTAAACCTACA
>NW_024624083.1:0-1232 GCF_008729295.1 Plectropomus leopardus
ATAAATTATTTTAAAAGAATATTATATAAGCCCTCGTGTAAATAAGTGTTAAAATAATTAAAACACATGAAAACACACTGAGATTTGTAGTAAACACAAAGTGAAAAGTGCTACAGGTATCCAACCATAAACACAAAACACACAAAAACAACAACAACAGTTTTAACGTGGGGAAACACACACACACGGACAGGGAAACAGTCTTTGACACAACACCTCCACCCTGCTGTAGGGGGCAGTGGGCCCCGGTGTTGGGCCCCTGTGGGGCCCCTGTGTTGGGCCCCGGTGTTGGGCCCCTGTGGAGCCCCTGTGGAGCCCCTGCAGCCGGTGTGTGTGTCCCTGTGCGGTGTGACTCCAGATGACTGGCGCTGTGTCTGCGGCCATGTGCTAATCAGCTGATGCGCCACAGCCGCCTCCCGCACTATTTAACCCCCGCTCACATGTTCACATGGTCCAGTCTGCTGCTTCCTCCATCACACACTCTCAGTCACACACACACTCTCAGTCACACACACACTCTCACACACTCAGCATGCCTCCGTTTGACAAAACCCAGCTGCAGAACAAACCGTTCAAACAGCGGAAGAGTTTCGGTAAATGTCTCCAACAACAACAACAACAATAACAAAAATATGTTACATTTATTTAAAAACGTGTTTAAAAAGTCTGATGGTTGTTTTTTTTCTGCGCAGCGACACGAAAACAGGAGGTGGCGGGAATCAGGTCCAAATTCCCCAACAAGATCCCGGTGAGTTTCCTGCAGAGGTGTGTGTGTGTGTGTGTGTGTGTGTGTGTGTGTGTGTGTGTGTGTACACGCACTGACAGGTGTGCTCCTGCAGGTGATCATTGAACGCTACGAGAGGGAAAAGTTTCTGCCTCCGCTCGATAAAACAAAGTTCCTGGTGCCGCATGAACTCACCATGACGCAGTTTGTCACCATCATCAGGTAAACTGCATCCTGCAAAATCCCGCCAAACATATCAGGATTTAATCTGTGAGAAAAGGTGCGTGTGTGTGTGCGTGTGTGTGTGGAGGCGGATGATTTATATTTAAGTTTCGGTGCCATTGAGGATTATTATTTTTTGTATTTAAGTGCTGATCATTTTCTGGAGCCGCTGTTTATCTTTTTTAAAAGGTCAGAAAATGATGAAAACTGTGAAAAAACTTCCTGTAACAGTGCAAAACAACAAAATTAATATAAACTGATTATTGTGTACAATGAAGAAAAGTAG
>NW_024624084.1:0-2362 GCF_008729295.1 Plectropomus leopardus
TGTTATTTAAACTTCATGTGATTCGAGTTACTGTGAATCATCGGTGTGAAGAAAGAACCTGCAGCACATTTGGTTCAATCATCGACGTGTGAAGGTGTGAAGGTTAAAAATAAGGGTTCCTTACCTCCTGTGGTGACTTATCCAGTCCCCTCACAGGTCCTCAGACCACGTGTTGGACCCCCTGAGGACTGAGCGGGCTTCCAGGTTCCCCCCTCAGTGCGTTTGATTCGATGTGTTGGTGCAGATCATGTGTTCAGGGTTGCGGAAGCTGCAAACCGATGAAAGTTTTTTTCCTGCAGCATGTCAGTGTGACCACAATTCACTCTTCCCTGCACACACACACACACACACACATACACACACACACACACACACACACACACACATACACACACACACACACAGGATGCTGTTTAAGGACTTTCCAGCAACTGAGTGATGAAGTGACTTTCAAAGTGAGTTTTGACAGACAGACAGTCAGAGGAGGAACTGACACATTTGATTCAGTGAAACGTCGGGTTTATCTTTAGATGTCGATTTCACTGTAATATCGTGTGAACGGGAAGAGAGAGTCAGTGTGAGAAATCTGAGAGTTTAGAAACTGTTTTTGTTGCACACTGCGCTGTCCTCCATCTGAAGATCAATCATGTGACAATCCTGTCAGATGGTTGAACGGCGCCCGAAGCCGTCCTCCCTCCACACCTCTCTCACGAGGTCTGTGTCTCACTTTAACTTTCTGAGACGGACAGTCCCACACTCCTCGGGCTGTGAAGTTTGGCCTTCTCTCTCAGCTCTTTTTTTGTTCTTAACACCAAATATATATCCGTCACTTTTCATGTGAACAACCAACACGTTTTCATCCAAAGTCATCACATTTTGCCGCTTTGACGGTGGACTTCCGTGTCTACATATCACGCTCTAGGTATCCTTCTGCGTCTGCTGCTGATGTTTCGGGATGCTGCTATGGTGGGATGACTCTGTACGTGGTTATGTTTAGGGAACACACGCACACCATTGCTGAGACGTCAAAAAATGCACATGCTGCCACGGATGGTTAGGATAAGGAAAAAACGAGCTTGGGAATGTGTAGAAAAACACATCAGATTTAGACGGGAAGTGACCTCCCGCATGAGAAGTCCGGGGTTTGTTGGACCCATCTACTGTCCCTCCCTCTCACCCTATAGGAACCTTCGTGCTCTGATGTCATTACTAGCAGCGTTTCAACCTGACGCCTTCCAGCGGCGTATCATGTTGCCGCGGCAGGTTCTGGCTGTCTGCTGGCATATAATAACGCCACAAGCAGTTCTATCAGGCTGCACTCTCTGCTGACACCATCCAGTGGCGTATCATGTGAACGCGAAAGGTGGCTTTTGGCGTCGGAATCTTACGCCAAAAAGACTGCAAAAGCGGCAGTATCTGATGCCTTCAGAATGAGAGAGGGCTGGTTTGTGAAGTACTACTACGGTTGTGTCAGAGTTAGTAAACTGATCTTTTGATATAGTTTGCATTTCTTAAACACGGTCTGAGTTTAGATTCTTCGTTTACTGTTGAGACAAGCCAGAAAAAACATTTCTTCACAAATTCAACAAAACACACAAGAAGTAACTGAAATACAGACGGTCATTTTTTGGGTGAAGTTTTCCTTCAACAGAGATACAAGATTAAAATCTGAATCAAAATCAGAATCGGAAAAATTATTTATTGCCAAGTTTTCACCTCATAGGGAGCTTCACGGGAGCTTCATGCTCCTTATCTCTAGTTAAACTTGTCAGCTTTAAAATTAGCACTAAAAATTGAAGGGAGCATGAATGATGAACCATCCAACAGAAATGTTAGTCTGAACAATATTGCCACCCACAAAGCCAGGAGCTTATTATAAAAACATTAATAAGCTTACATTAACTTTTTTTTCCAAGTTACAGCTTCCTTCCTACACAGAAATGACACATCATGTTATATTTTACTAAAATATAAATTAAGGAAACACACAACAGCAGTGACAGTGAAAAACAGACAGCAGTTTGTTTGTATGTTGCAGCTTAGACCGACGCCCTGCACAAGTTTAGATCTGTAAGAATGATAAACAGATGGTTGTCATGGTTTGTGTTAGTGCTGACATGTCTCATAAACCACATTTTGAGATAAAAGAGGTTTTAGGTTTTAAGTTCAATGCAGCGGCTCCAGCTTTTATTAAAGAATCATTCAGCAAGAAAAAGTTCTGCAGAGAGACAGGACAAAAATACAAACTGTGTGATGCATAAAAATACCAGTGTGAGATCTGTTAAATGTGATCCGAGGTCGCCCATTTATTTACATGTGTATGTATTTTTATTTTAATAAAGCAACTTTTTTATGGTGGGTT
>NW_024624085.1:0-1179 GCF_008729295.1 Plectropomus leopardus
ATAAATCATCACTATTATATATATAGTATTGACTGGTACATTTTATCTGATAAAACATTTGACATTTTTTAACCTGAATCTGTTTTTTAGCTGCTCTGTTAACACTGTGTGTGTGTGTGTGTATGTGTGTGTGTGTGTGTGTGTGTGTGTGTGTTTCCTCGTTGCAGAATCACGACCGTGTGTAACAAGAAGTTTTGTGTTGATCCTAATGGGAAGTGGGCCAAAAAACGACTGAATGAATTTACTATGTCGCCGTCTGATTTCAACTCCCAGAAGTGTGAAAAAAAGCCTAAAGAAGTGTGAGGACGCTTCCTCTGCGTGCATCACAATGACACGGAGATTACGTTTTCATTTACATGATGATTAATGATGATTATAGAGAAAATTAACTGTTGAACAGATGCTGTGAAGTTGGGAAATTTAATGTGAAATTTATTTTAAAATGCATCTTTAAATTGTCTTCTTAAAAATCAAACTGTGACGAGTGATACCGCTTCACACTCATTTAATATTTTCAACTGTTATTGGAGAATATTTTGCATTTATTTTTTGATATTGCTATAAAAGGTGGTGCAATGTTCAAAATAAAAGCTTTATTTTTGTATATAGTGTTCTGTGTCTTTATTTTGGAGTCAAAAGTCAAACCGTGTGATTGACCTTCAGGCTGCAGAAAGACGTTAAAATAAAATTTACAATAAAAATAGAAAGTTTAACCTTTTCAAACTGGAGCAAATAGGTCTGATTTCTTTCAAACAAAAAGATACAAAAAACTATCAGAAAATAAGCAATAAATATGTCGAAAACCAAGAATAAAAAAAAGTTTAAAAAATTAACAGGAAAATTAGCCTGAAAAAATGCTGAAAGTGGAAAAATAACATGTATTTATTTCATTTCTGTGACATAATTATAAATATAAAACTATAATTATAATTGTAAAAACAGTTTTTTGGACATTTTTCCCTTTTTGAGATTTTTTTTAAACTAATTTTCTTATTAACTTTTTGCAAATTTCTTGCCATTTTTAGGGTGCTGCCGACCAAGTTGCTCATTGCTCTTTCCCTCTATGATTTTTAAACTGCTGGGTCGGATATTGTGTGAAAAGCACCTGAACGCAGCACAAGAAAACTGATGTTGATCCAGGTTTCAAAGGGTTAAAAGAGAAACGCCACCTAAACTTAT
>NW_024624086.1:0-5005 GCF_008729295.1 Plectropomus leopardus
TGTGTGTATGCTAACTTGTAAAGCTGATGGTGAGAAAATAATAATAAAAAACTTTAACTCTTATTAAGATTAACTAAATTTAAAGGCCCAATTTTCACTCAGTTGTGTTGATTATATTTTTTTGAAGGTATTTTAAACAATAACTGAAACATCATACATCCAAAACTTTTCCAAAACATTCCAAACCTTTTCCAGGCCTTTTTTAAGGATTTATGTCTTTGAGATCTCACGCTGACATGATGCATTTATTAAAAAGTGGCTTTAAAAGCAGATTTCTGTCATTTTTCAGGCGACGCTGAAGTCTGCAGCTGAGAGCAGCGCTGCAGGAGATTCCCACGCTCTGTTTCTGCCCTGAATGCAGCACCGGCTCACATTTATCGATGCATCAAACCGACGAGTCATCGTATTAAATATTTACATTATATTTACGTCTTTTGTGTCAAAATGATTCAGCAGAAAACTTCAAAGTCAAACTTCTTCAAACTCATTTTTCTCCTTCAGTCAAACTTTCCTTCAGCCGACGCACGAGTGTGTGTTTGAATGAAAACAATTTCAAACTGCACACACACACACACACACACACACACACACACACACACACACACACACACACTGTGTCCGTTAGCCGTTTGGCTTCCTGCCAGTGTGAAGTCAGCGAGGCGTTCACTGACCCGGCAGGAAGCAGATTTATGGACTTCGGCCACTTAAACATGAAACCATGAGAGCGCACGGACCAACCACAGCGCAGCGTTTACTTTCAAACACACACAGCTGAACTTTGACCTCTGCAGACGCCTGTACTCACTCACTCACTCACACACTCACACACACACACACACACACACACACACACACACAGATAACAGCAGAAACATGTTCCATATTCATATCTGACAAACGTGAGTTTAAAAGCTTTTTAGGACTTTTCCACTAAAACACGCGCTGTACAGACTTTCGCAGATTTATTTATTGTTTGTATGTTCATTAAAATACAAAAAGTTTGAAAAAATCTATGAACAAATATTTAATAAATAAATAAAACCACGAATAAAAAACTAAAAACACGACCTGCAGACTTTAAAGCGTCTGACGTGACTCTGCAGCGACTCACCGAACCAGCGGCGGACAAACACTGGTCTGAGCCGCCGCTCCTCCCTGATGAAGGAGATCTTCACCTCCTCCTCTGAACACGAACACCTCACCACAGCAACACCTCCTCCTCCTCCTCCTCCTCCTCCTCCGGCCAGACTGCGCCACATGCTCCTCTGATACCCCATCCTGAGCCGCTCCACAAACTTTCAATTTTCTCTGAGACGTTACAAATGAGGGAAAACGCTGAGTTTTCCTGCAGCTTCAGAGACACCTGAAGGCTGCACAGAGTGAAGGGAGACTCCCGAAAACGTCCAGTTTAAGTTCACAGGAGAGACGGGAGATAAGAGCAGGAGGAGGAGGAGGAGGAGCAGGAGGAGGAGGAGGGACAACAGACGGAGGAGGAGTCATTAAAGGAAGGAAAGAGGAAGAGGAGTTATTACGGGACAAAGAGCAGCAGGAGGAGAGTCGCCGACAGCTGGAAAAATACTTTATGATTCTGCCTGCTGCTGAAACAAGTACTCACACTGTGTACAAATACTACACTGCAAGTAAAAGTCCTGCATTCACAACCTGGCTGCAGTAAAAGTATCTGAGTTTGAAAAGTCTGAGTGAAAAACTGTCATCTTCAATCTTCATCAGAGCTTCATCATCAGCGTTTTAACCCTTTGAAACCCGAGAAAATTATTCTGATTTCTACCAGAAAACAAGAAAAAAGGCAGAAAACAAAAACAAACACCAAAATTACCAAAACAAAGTGCTCATAATAAAATATTTATATTTTATTATAATAAAAATAACATTTCGTATTTGTCCATAATAATAATAACATCATTTTAGATTTTAAATTTAAAATTTTGATTATTCTCTAATTCTATTAAATTCTATTTTTATTATATCACATTGACTATTTTTTTAGTATGAGATTTTAATGTGAGATTCTGATGTGAGCGTCTGCAGAGCTGCGACCTTTAACTGTTTGACCTTCAGGAAGCTTTGAACTCTGCAGACTCAGAGGAGGATCGGCAGCGTGAGATGTGATTATTAATCATTCTCACTGACCAAAAACTCTTCATGCAGAAAAACAAACTGCTGATCTCACAAACAACCATTGTTAACCATTGTTATTAATATTTATTGTATTTAATATTTTTACTTGTTATTATTATTATCATCACTATTTTTTTCTTTTTTCTTTACTATTATTACTATCATTATTTTTATTATCATTTGTATTACTTGTTTCTGTTGTGATGTAATGTTGTCTTGGACCGCAGGAAGACCAGCTTGTCGCCTAGGCAACAGCTAATGGGGATCCTTATAATAAACAAATAAACAATTAATTAATCGGGGTCAAACTGATTCTGACTGGATCAATACGTCAGTGAATTTCTCCTCGTGACGGAAAACACTCACTGCAGCAAACACGAGCAGAAACAGAAACACAAACACTGAAAGTCGAGTCGATCTGACGCCAAAATCACAAAAATCTCTGATGCTGCCTTTAATCACGTGTCGGCCAGTTTATGATAAAAAAGAAATTACAAAAAGAGGGTAGGATTATTGCAAAATAATGCAAAATCTGGGAAAAATGTCCAGAAAGAAATTATATTTATAATCTGAATAATTGTATATCTAAAATGATGTTGTTAAAATTATAAAATATGCAAAATAAACACACAAATATGTTTTATTTTGTTTTATTTTCTGGCTAATTTTGGTGCCTGTTTTTGTTTTCTTCTGTTTTTCTTATTTTCAGGTCATTTTTTTTACATTTGGCCAAGTTTACTTTACTGCTTGTTGCCTTCTCATCATGCGTTTGTTTTTTTTTTAGATCACAATTTTCTCAGATTTCAAAGGGTTAAAAAGCTTCACATGATGATGAAGGTCTGAAGTGTTGTGATGACAGAGTGTGTGTGTGTGTGTGTGTGTGTGTGTGTATGTGTCAGATTGATGGTGCAGAGATCAGCTGTTTTTCGGGGGGGTTTGTTTGTTTGTGTCACTGAGCGTCTGTGGGGGGGGTCAGGAAGCAGGACAATGTCCCCGCTGTTCTGGAGACACAACAGCATCCTTTAAGCGCGACGTCTCATCGTGATGCAACAGGACACATTCAAGTTGTGACTTCAGCGTCCATCAGCCGGCTGGACGAAACACCGGAGACAGTCTGATCTCAGATCAGCTGTACTGATCCTCCGTCCTTCGTTTCACGTCAGCCGCCACTCAGGTGTTTTACTGTCACGCAGTTTTCATCGACCGTCCGCCTCTCTGCTGAGCTCCGCCCATCACGAAACGTCACACGCCATGAACAAAGACGCAGCCTGAGACTGTTTATTGACTGAAGTTCGGAGCGGTCGTTTCCTTTCAGCTCAGAGTCTCGCGGCGGCACACGGTGTTTCTGCGCCCTGCTTGGAGGACAGACGCTCGCCACGCCACTGCAAGGGCAACACGAGCCCCGGCAGCAAAGAGATCACAGCTGAGTTCAGTTCAGAGCTTTTATTAACCCTAAAGGGGAAATCTGGTCTGCAGTTGGTGGTAAAAAATATTCAAAAATACTATAAACAGGCACACAGAGCATCACAGCAGCACACAACCAAACGCGATTAAATCAAATCCCAAAAAACAATAAAATTCCATGTGAAAGTGTCAACACGTCTTCTAGAAGTGTCCATTAAAGGAGCCTTTTCTCCAAGCAGTTGTCCCTCCAGAGTCTCTCTGAGGTCCGTCTTTACGTCTCCACAACAGCAGCATCATGTGTCCTCTGTGATTTTAGACAGCATGCCGGCATCACGGAAACTAAAGAGGCACGATGTTTAACACAACAGCGTCAGTCTCTAGTGTGACATGTAACATACGTGTTCGTAGCTCTTTGTAAACAATAACAACGACATCACATGTCAATCATTGATCTCGTCCTCTGCTCAGAGGCTCAGGAGCTCCTGGACTCACTGTTCTCACTATTTGTGAAAAACTTTGGGGGACTTCTTTTCTTTAAATACTTCGGGCATTCGGGCAAAAAATATACCAACATGAAAACATTTATAAAAGCCAGAACCTGTTAAAGCAGAAATGACCATGGAATTTTCAAACAACAACGTCCTAATATCCTCAAATTGTCCAAAAAATCCAAGCGAGCTAAAAACTATGAAACATCCTAAAATCCTGGAATGTCCTGCTGTGACGGCCCCTGGACTCCTGTCATGTAGTAAACGTGGCCCCAAACAAAGCAGGTTAAGGGGAAAAAGAAGTATCAGATCAGGACGCTGAGTCAGCATATATTAAACGCCGCTGAAACATCACAAACACGGACGCCGGCGTGTTTCCCGTCCTGACTCGTGATTGGTCGGTTACTTTCAGCCCGTTCCCGAGGAGACGCATCACTTCCTGTCTGACCGGTGTGTTATCGCTCTCGTCTCTGTGGGAGGATTATCAGGACGAGCTGCTGCGTGCCTCGAATGCCTCGCTGAGGGAGGATTAACCCCTCGCTTACCAGCAGCTCCCTGACCCTCGTTATCGACCTGCACGAGTCCTAACACACACACACACACACACACACACACACACACACACGCACGCACACACACACATGCACCTACGCACATACAGACACAGACACACACGCACGCACGCACGCACGCACGCACGCACGCACGCACGCACGCACGCACGCACGCACACACACACACACACACACACACACACACACACACACACACACTGAATCAAACTACTGAACTCCAAATAACTGAGTACTTTTACTCATGTTCTGCACAGAGTTAAGGTACTTGTACTTTAGTTGAGTATTTTTATTTTACGCTTCTTCCCCCTCAGATCGAATTATTGTTTTTCTTCTTCTGCATGATATTTATTCATCGATCCATCCATCAATAGATGCATTCATCAGGGTTCATTCACATTT
>NW_024624087.1:0-3582 GCF_008729295.1 Plectropomus leopardus
ATTTTTTGCTCTTGAAAAAAAATCACTAAAAATGACACCATTGCTCACAGCGAGATACACAAAAAAATACAGAAAAAATTGGATTTTGACATTTCTGATGGTTTCTTGAACACATCTTGTGTCATTATACAGGTTTGTAAAAAAAAAAAAAAAAAATCAATGACCTTTCCCAAAACTTTCAGGACTGATTAGTTTTCCAAAACTTTTTAAAGCCTGGAAATTTCTATTTGTAACAAATTTCTATTTGTGTGTTTTCCAGGTTTTTCATGGCTGTACAAACCCTGACACATAAACACACTTAAACACACACTGTCACACGGCCGCTCTGTGACATCACAGCTCTGCCGGGTGATCTCATTAACCACCGACACCGACGGTGAGATGGAAGCAGCGATGCAGAGCGTGATGCGGACTGTGTGTCTGCAGGGTGTGTGTGTGTGCTTGTGTGTGTGTGTGTGTGTGTGCGTGTGTGTGTGTGTGTGGCTACATTTACAGATCGAACATTTGTGCATGCACATGGGGAGAGACGGGAAGATTAACAAAAAGACTGAAGCATGCTGGGAGCTGCTGGATGAATTCATGTGACTGTGTGTGTGTGTGTGTGTGTGTGTGTGTGTGTGTCTGATGGGTAAATTATTGAAACACAGAGTAAAGAAGTCCTCAGACATTCAAAGGCTCCGTGAAGCCAACTGTCACTCTGGATTTTCAAAGTAAAATCAAAGGGTGAAAATGACGAAATCTTCAGGAACAAAAGCTCAAATCAGCCGTGAAGACGAGGCTGCGACACACGTCGAGTTTCTGTCATTATGACGGTGACGTTGGCAGCGTGTGTTTCTGCAGATATGTTACATGTGCACGTTGTTATGTCGCAGATTCGCTATGGTTAATGTGTGGTTATGTTAAGGCACAAAAACACTTGGTTATGGTTTGAAAAGATCGTGTTTTGGGTTAGGGTTAGGGTTAGGGTTAGTCGGTCTTTTTATGCCAACTTAATGATTCTCTGTAAAAAACAAGCAATTTTCCTGCCACTGTCCCACTGGAAAAACGGTTATGTCTAGGTAAAAAAACAGCTTTTCATGCCACTATCTCTGCAGAAATAGCAGTTATGTTTTTGTAAAAAATTATCACTTTTTGTGACACTTTCCTAACAGTAAAACAACCTCTTATTATGGCACTATCCTGGCAGGAAAAGCTGTGAGGTCTTAGTAAAAAAGAATCGCTCTCCGTGGCACATTTCAGCAGGAAAAGAGAGACATTAAATTCAAAAACGACAACTTTTGTGCAGGAAAAGCAGTAATGTGTCGGTCAAAAATAACCAGCAGGAAATGCAAAGATATCCTAATAAGAAACAACCACATTTCATGGCACAACCACAGCAGGAAAAAGCAGCAATATTTCAGTAAAAAACAACCACTTTCCACGTCACTATCTCTGCAGAAAAGGCAGCGATGTCTCTGTAAAATACAACCACTTTTCATGCTGCTATCCAGCAAGAAAGCAGCAAAGTACTCAGAAACAATAACCTCTTTTGTGCGACTACTCTCGTAGGAAAAGGGGCAACGTCTCAGTGAAAAACAACCAATCTCCGTGGCACTATGCAAGCTTGAAAAGCAATGACATCTCAGTAAAAACAACTTGTTTTTCGTGCCACAATCCCGGCAGGAAATGAGAGATATTGTAGTCAAAACCAACCACATTTGTGTAGGAAAAGCAGCAATCTTTCTGTAGAAAACAACCACATTTGTGCCACTCTCCCTGCAGGAAAAGCAGCAACGTCTCAGTAAAAAACAACCACTTTCCACGTCACCATCTCTGCAGAAAACGCAGCAATGTCTCTGTAAAAAACAATCACTTTTCATGCTGCTATCCAGCAAGAAAGCAGCGAAGTTGCAGTCAAAAATAACCTCTTTTGTGCGACTGTCCTTGCAGGGAAAGAGGCAACATCTCAGTAAAAACAACCCCTCTCAGCAGCTGGAAAAGCAACGACGTCTCAGTAAGAAAACAGCTGGTTTACATGGCATCATCCGGGCAGGAGAGAGGAGATACTGCAGTCAAAAACAACCACTTTTGTGCAGGAAAAGCAGTAAAAAACAACCAAATTTGAGCCATTATCCCTGCAGGGAATGCAAAGATGTTCTTGTACAAAACAACCACATTTCACGTCACTTTCTCAGCAGGAAAAGCAGCAAACAAACCGCTCTCTGTAGCACCACAGGTGCTGGAAAAACAGCGATGTCTTTGTAATAAACAACCACTGTCCTCTGCACTCTCTGCTGGGAAAGCAGCAACATTTTAGTTAAAACACAGAATATTTTGTCCCTCCAAACAACACAAAGCAAAAATAAGCATCTTCTCAAGCTAGCACTTAGCCAACAACAAACTTTTTGCAGATGCAGATTTACCCTGCTGTAGTTTTCCCATAAACAACTCTGGTTTTGTTTTTTTTTTTTGCACCACCTGACAGTGCTGCAGACTTCCTGTTAAAAAGGACCGAACACCCTGCTGACATTACTGGGGTCAATATCTGGGAGAAAAGCTGCAAACAAGGCACAAATGACGTGAAATGACTCGTGAAATTACTCAGACAACAAAATCAGCTGCTTTAGCAAATCCCCCCCAAAAAACATCTGTTTAACCCTTTGAAACCTGCGCAAAATTGGCCTGTTTTTTGTCCAAAAACATGGGAAGAAGGCAGAAAGCGACTTGAAACGAAATGTCCCAAATATGACTGAAAAAGTTTTAAAAGGAAATCCTCCGTCAGTGTTTATTCTTGATTTGGATCCCAAATTACTGACGACTTCCTGCAGCAAGATTCAACCTGCTTTTTTGGGGGCCACTTTAGCAAAGTGACAGGAGGCCAGGGGCCAGTGACAGCAGCCCCATGCATGTATCTCGGACTTTAGGACATTTTAAGATTGTTAATACGTTTTAGGATTTTAACATGTTTCTAGGACTTCAGGACATTTTTTTGATTTGAGGATGTTTTTAGGATTTTTTTTTACTAATTCTCAGATTTGGGGACATTGCTTGGACGACAGGACATTTCTGGGATTTTAGCAAGTTTCTGGGACTTTAGGACGTGTTTAGGATCCTCGGATTTTACTAGGAATCAAGGACATTTCTAGGATTTTAGGACTTTTTAAGGATTTAAGGACATTTCTACAATTTTAGGAAGTTTCTTGGTCTTCAGGGAATTTCTTAGATTTAGGACGTTTCTAGAATCTTGGATTTTGATATGATTCTTGGATGTTTGGACATTTGTAGGATTTGAGCTTTTGGGACTTTAGGATGTTTATAGAATTTTAGGACACTATAGGAATTCAGGAAATTTCCAGGATTTTAGGAAGTTTCTCTGATTTAATATATTTCCAAAGTTTTAGCATGTCTCTGGGATTTTAGGACATTACTAGAATGTTGAATCTATTTCTAGAATTTTTGGACATTTCATGAGTTTTAGCACATTTATTTAGACTTAAGAACATTTTTTTAGATTTTAAGATGTTTCTAGGATTTTTGGAGAATTCTCAGACTTTTAAATGTTCAGATGTTAGGACACTTTCAGGCTTGTTTTTTTTTAATTGT
>NW_024624088.1:0-1465 GCF_008729295.1 Plectropomus leopardus
TCTCGTACTCTCACCAATCTTATCCACCAGGGCGGTGACGATGGACAGAGGAGACCTCTTCAGTTCCTGGTTGTAGGTGTGAGAGTACGAGATGAGGACTGAGTAGGGAGACGGGAGAGAAAAATGTTTTCGGTGACTGCGTCAAACTTTCTGTGACGTTATGATGTGAATCATGACGTGTTACAGTCAGACCTGCTAAACTGTCCAAGTCCTCCAGGATTCTACCAAACCTGAGAGGAGACACAAGTCACAGTTACAGCGAGCTTTAGTTTATCTGTGTGTGCGTGTGTGTGTGTGCGTGCGTGCGTGCGTGTGTGTGTGAGTGTACCTGACGGTGTTGTGGAAGGTCAGGTATTTCTCTCGGAGCTGCGGTTCGGAGCCCAGAGGCAGGTGCACCTCCAGGTAGCTGTCCTTCATCCTCTTGGCTGGAAGGTCCTTCTGAGACTTCGCCAACATGGACGACAGCGACACGCGCTCCGCCATGGCCTGCTGGTGGTCGCTGCACACGAGAAAATAATAACTATAATGCATTTTATTTATGGAGCGTTTTTCACTTAAAGATGATTAACAGAAACAAAAACATGTCTTAAATGTTAACAAACATAAAATCTTTCAGATACACTGCATGGATTTTTTTACTGGTATAAATCCATTTCTTTCTTTTTTCTGTAATTATCTTCTCAGGATTCAAAGGTTAAGTTTTCACAAACATGAGTGAAATATTTGGTGAAATAAAGTGCAGTGTGCTTAAAAGGTTATAAAAGACAAGTTTGAAAAATGAAATATAAAGAACAAAATTTCAAGATGAAAAATTCTTAATAAATATACAAAAAAACAAGAGTAAATCTCACACGATCCTTTTTAAAATTCCATAATTAATTGTCTTTTTAACTTTTAAAATGAAGGGGATTACGAGGATCATAATTTACGCATAAAATGGAAATCATCTCCGTACATAATTCCAAATATTCTCTAAACATTATACTTTATACTTTTCCACATTCCTGCACAAAGGTATTTTACACATATTTTGGTGCTTTTTTCCCCCAATTTTTAATCTGCTTTTTTTAAACTGATCATCTTTGACTGTTTGCAGTGCTTCCTTTTTATGTTTTTATTTTGGCGTAGGGGAGGGATATTTAACTATGAATTGTCGTATTTTATATTTATTTTAAATATCCTCAGAATGCCAAAACCTGCAGGTGCGTTTGAAAAATGAAAGATATATTTTCTAAAAATAATCAAAATTAAACCATTTATAATAACCATAAACTGTAAACACAGAAATAATTACTGGTTTTCCACATTTTCGCCGGTCCTTGAACACATCATGTGCAACGAATCCCAATGTCAAGATCACTTTTCTCATTAAAAATGTCACGAAAAAGAAAGAATTTGCACATTTTACTGCAGATTGTATTTTAAAAAGTTTCATAAAAAGGCGTCATACTGCTACGACACACGG
>NW_024624089.1:0-1069 GCF_008729295.1 Plectropomus leopardus
GGAGGAGGAGGAGGAGGAGGAGGCTGCATGTGCTGTGAGAATCAGCTTCAGTTTGAACTCTGCCGGAGCGAGCAGTCAGAAGTCAGATCATCAGGTTATGATCTGATGTTGCTGCCAGAACGGAGAAAAATATCATCAGATACGTTTCAGCTCCGCAAACGATCTGCTGGCTCGTTACAGAGCGGCCAAAGGATGACCTAATCTTTGTAGGCCAACCCGGAAGTCAGCGTCGCTCCGGTTCCCTCGTCAAAAACCGTCTGGGATTTTTGAATGACGTTTTTTAATTATCGGCAAAAATAATCTCTGTGAATAGCACGATTTTACGATACTTACAGGTTTAATTCAGCGTGATAATCGTCAGCGATGAACTCCACATCTGTGTTTTGAAGCATAAATGAAATCACCAGAAGCGAAAAAATATGTAGATTTACATACAATAACTATATACATTTACCTACAAATAAATCCTCCGAAATATAAATCAATCCAACAGACCTGGAGAGATGTTTGATGCCGCTTGTTATTCGAATTAAGTCGCCCTCGGGCTGTTAGATTTACCGGGCTGATTACTGTGTGTGTGTGTGTGTGTGTGTGTGTGTGTGTGTGTGTGTGTGTGTGTGTGTGTGTTTCAGATGATTCCTCTGGATTCGTTTGTCGGACAAAGCGCAGATGGAAAGATGGTTCCCATCATCCCCGGAGGAAACAGCATCCCGCTCACTTTCTCCAACAGGAAGGAGTACGTGGAGCGAGCCATCGAGTACCGTCTGCACGAGATCGATCGACAGGTAAACTGACGCCGCGGCGTTCTTTCACGTCTCTGCGTCCTCGGGAGGAGAAACACACTGAAGTTAAACATTTTGAACATCAAACAGGTTTTTGATTATCAGTAAATATCACAAGGCAGGAATATCAATGTTAATTCATTTTCATTAGCTGTGTGAACAGCTCAGCACAAATATTAGGATTTATTTACATTTTTACCAAAACATTTCCATGACTGGAAAAGTTTTTCTGAAGCTTTCCATCACAGCAGCACGAGTCTTCCAAACCCGAAACGACACCATTAATC
>NW_024624090.1:0-5422 GCF_008729295.1 Plectropomus leopardus
GCAGCAGCATTCAAACACTGCCAAAGATAAATACATGAACCATGCTGTTCCCCAACTCAGCAGCATTCATGACACGGTCAGACTGACTAATAATCCCCATGGCCTTCTGGAACACTGGTTCCTTCCAGAGGGAGCACAAGTCAGTCAGCTGAACACAGATAATCTTGGAGCAGACTATGTATGTGTGTTAACGTGCTATCTATGTGCACAGTATTAAAAAAAAGAAAATGAAGGACGGGGAGAGCATCCAACAGGGCAGCCGCTAGGAGTTAAGCGAAAGCTGCAGTGGAAAATTCTACGAGGCATCCGAAATGAGGAGTGGATGCTCCAGATAAAAAATAAACTTGGCATTAAGAAGAGGGATCAAAGTTAAAAAAAAAAAAAAAAGTCCTGGTCGGGAGTGCTCCTTGGGGCGGGGGAGATGCTATGAGGAGGGATATAAGCAGGCAAAGAAAGTCTTTGTGTCATTAATCTCACTGCTGAAGGGGGTGAGACAAAAATAACACACACACGTCGGCTTTAACAGAAATTTCACATTAGTCTCTTCTGTTTATACCTGCTACGACTGCAGCTACTCACTTCACCTCGTGCTATCATCACGAAAGGTTACAGTGTAACAAACTCTTCTTAATCAAAGTCAATTGTGTCAGTTTGATTGATAGGTGAGTAGTCGAGCTAAGTAGTCTGATAGGTCATACTGTTTTTCTACACTGTCAAACAACAGGAAGGAAATATGACGGGAGGAACGTGACCAGTCATTATAATGGCTTTGATCGACTCATTCAATTCAGTGTTTGTTTTTTTTTATTGTTATTATTTTTTTTATTTAGTAATGCGTTACGCTACAGAACAGGTCAAGACATGACGAACACAACATTATGTGGAAAACATGATATTACGTATATACACAAAACAAACAGCAGGAACCAAGGGTAGACTGTCACATGTGATGTTGAGGGTATTGAAAGGCAAGGCGCACGTGCGCGTGTGTGTGTGTGTGTGTGTGTGTGTGTCTCTGTAAATATTAAGTGATTTGGAAGATAACTTGGTGGGGGAAGTGTTAAATCTAGGGAGAGAGTGTAGAGGGGAAATAAGCTCAGTGGGAAAAATTAGGGGAATCTTTTTTTTAAAAAAATAGTTAGGTAAATATATGATTGGATATCAAAACACTCCGAGAAAGAGAAAAGGAGGAAGAAAGAAAAGAGATAAGGTTGGTTAAGACTTCGTCTCTTTGATGTCTCACCTGAGCTCACTGAAGTCCTTTCTGAGGACCTCCAGGGCCCTCTGCAGAAAGTTCTGGATGGTATTTCCCTTCTTCATCTGCAGGTGGAAATACACATAAACACAAACTGAAAACATGAAAAGAATAACCATCACTGTTGAGTATGTTGTTTGCAGGGCTGGAACAAAATATTCGGCTACTCGTTAATTGGGTAGATATTCGGTTTTCAGTTGAGGCATTCAGATATTTTTTTGGCTGAGGATAAATGCCATTTCAGTGTTTGTGATCCTGCTGCTGTGCCTGTCACACACACAGTGACAGGAATGACCCTTTTACCCAACAGTTACTAACAGGTTTATTGACTGAGTCGAGCCATTTCTGTTTCTGGTGTGAGCAGCACCAGAACGCAAACACGCGCCGCAGCTCAACCAGCTGTTTCCTGCAGTGGAGAGCAGGTGAATCACATGAATATCTTTCATAGTGAGGACACCTATTACTTCAGAAGCACAACCGAAGCTCCGATCATTCGCCTTTGATTAATGGCGAAGCTCTGGAGACCAGAAATGGGTATTTGGGACAGTCCTATTCGTTTGACCACTGCAACCATTAGTGTGTGTATCAATACCCTGCACTGAGTTTGCATCAAGTTCCCTCACATTTAGAATCTGAAAACAGCATCTTTCATTTCATTTATGAGTCAGTGATGCGGTGTCACTGCTTATCATGCTTTACCTTGACTGTCTTACGATGCCCGGAGCCATCCCAGTAGCTGAACGTAATCTCGATCTCCTCACCTGAAGACAAGGACACCCACCATTATTTTGGACTGAGAGGAGTGTGAGAGTTTATGCATGTTTGTGTGTATAGACGGGAAAAGTCCAAAGTAAGACATTGAGGACAGCTTGCTCGGATATGTGGAAGCACTGCTGAATTTAAGGCGTGTTTGTGTTTGTTTGTGTGTGCAGGTTACTCCGACTCTCACTCTTAATCTTCTCCTGTTTGAGCTCCCACTCCTGCCTGAGCTCCTCTCTGAGACGATTCTCCTCCTCCTGAACACGAGATTGAAGATTTTTAGAAGAGAGAGACATAACAAAAGAGACTGGAATCACAACAAACCAGTACATCGCAGTATAAAAATGCGACAACTTTAACACTGTGTCAACTATGAACACATTTACTTTCTTGCTAAAACACGGGAGAGGCTTTGTTAACCTAAGCACTTTGTTATGAGATACAATTACACAGAAGTCTGTTTGTTTCTGGAAACATTGTGAAAGTGTATCGGTAAGCCTGGCATGTACTTCTTGTCCTAATCCTTGCTTGACTTGTTTGTTTTTCTGCAGCCTGCCAGGTTAAACTGGGCTATAAATCCAACCAGTCCTTGCGGTTTGATTTGCATTGTGATAAGCAACCTGTTACTTATGAAAGAAGCAGATTTTTTTTACTTCTGAAAAACAGCCTCCAACAGGTCATTTGCGTTCACCTCTCTGTCTCGATCTGGGAGGAAACTTGTGTCCACGTCTGGATTTTTCCCAAGTTTCTTCTTCTTAACTGGAGAGTCTATGAGACAAACATCAGTTAAACAAACTTCCCAGTAGACTTCAATAAAAACAGCAGAGAAACCACAAGCTACTATTTCATGGCTGCCCGGAGCTGTGACTTTTCGGAGTCTCCGCTGGTACCGATGACAAGACTGCAGGTCCTGCTTGTAAATGCTGTTACCTTTAGAAAGAGCCATGCTGGTGGTTTCTCTTTGTTTCTAGTCTGTGTGGTAAGCTCAGTAAGCAAGCAATTAAGCCTACCAAAAACATCAAAGTATTCCTTTCGGGATTTTCTTTAAAACAATACTTTTACACAACAACTCCCTTTCAATCATCACATTTGACCCACAAGAACTGCAGAGTACTTTACTGCACAATCTCTGCTCCTTGTCTGTAGTTTCTTGTTTATGGGTGCATAAACAAAGCAAGCTTTAGATTGGACTAAATCAGACAGATTTACGAGAGAAAACGACAGAGGCGGCGCAGCGTGCTGCTGAAACTGATTGTCTGCGTTCCCAATTTGAGTTCTGCTTCAACGTTCTTCCATAAAATACTCACAATCCTCTTCCTCTTCATTTTCCTCCTCCTCTTCTCCTTCATCTTCTGGATTAAATGACAAACTGGCTATCTTCCTCTTCTGTTCCTCCTTTCTCTTCTTCTCTTTTTGCTTCTCAAGCTTGCTACAAACAGAAAAGCACAAATAAGGAAAAATCAAATCAAAGGAATGTGAGCCATACAATCATCATTACATATGGGGCTTTTTTGATGCTCTACTTAAATGTCTTTTTAGTATACGGTACATATGTTCTTGCAGTTGCAGCTGTATTGTTAGTATTAAAATGGAATAAATGCCCAGAAAAAAAAAGATTTAGGTTTAACTGTAGGCATCTGGTGACAGGCTGCTTTTGTCATCTTTGCTACGTTATGCTTCTTGTTACAGGTCGAGTTTGGACGGCAGCCTGAGTTCTCATTCATAACAGTTCTCTGAAAGTAAAAACCCTGAAGACTTGTTTCCTTTGTTGGATACAATTGTTTCCACATGTACGAAAGTATTAATCATATTGTTCCAACTATAGAGGATGAAGTTTGTTTTAACTCACTTTGAATATTGTAAACGATCTGGTACAACTTACAACAGCTGATATTCTGCCATCTGGCCTCATGTATCGGGGAAAACCGAAGAATGGAGAGACGCCACGCAGCTTTCAATACGGTTCATTGTTTTTTTTAAATATATCACTGTAGTTACATCCATCAGTATTAAAATCCTGTAGTGCAACTGAGGACAGTTTGTCTTTCTGAAATTAAGAACATTCTGTAAAAAAAAATCAGCAATAATAATACCATATGGCTTGCTAGGTTTCAATTATGAAGTCTCAGGCAACATGGAAACAGAAAAAGACGCAAAGAATATTCTTGGAACACATTCAGTTTCCTTCGCGGTCACATAGGACCTTACATGAAAAGCTCAGCTATTTGTTAGAATGACTTGATCGTCAACCCCATTAGAAAGATGACCAAAAATAGCGACCTGTTTTCGCCTTTTTTTTAATAATGAACTTCTCTCCCCAGCTCTTTTTTTTCATTCTTGACACAATAAATTCTGTCACATATCATGTAAAAAATCACGTGCAACTCTATGAATGTCACTGAGGACACAGCGTGTAACAAGTCTGCTGTTATCCTAACATTTGTACAATATTGTGTCTCCTCATCCCCTCTCTGACAGCCGACTTTTCATCCTGTCTCTCAGTGTGGCCATTCAGCAACACTACTGATTACCAACGTGGTTAGACAACATGCCGGCTGAAACAGTAACAATCAAGTCTACCCTGACCCCTAATCTGCTGCAGAAACAGGCTTTCCACCACATGTTGGCACCTGGCTGCTCTGATTCAGCCACAGGATGTTAGTGAGGTCCAACACTGATGCTGGGTCAGTGATAAGACCTGGCTGATAGTTTGTGCCCTGAGTTCACCCAGAAGTTGTTGGATGCAGCTGAGGTCAGAGCTGTGTGCAGGCCAGTCAAGTTCCTCAACACACAACTGCTAAAAAAAAACGTTATGGGCCCATCTTTGTGCACTGGGGCCTTCAGGTTGAGACAGGAAAGGGTCAAGTTGTTGTCACAAAAGTTGGAGGCACAGTGCTGACTAAAACACTGGTCTCTGTGCTCTCTGGCTTGTAAGGCCTTGAAGGAAAACTTTGGTATTTTCAAACGTGGACTCCAATCACTCGTGTTTTTGTGTCAAAGTAAGTAATGGAGCCAGCAATTTGTGAAGCTGCTGCAGGTTTGAGAGAGACGGTTGTAGCCAACAGCTGCAAAACAGGCTGCAATGTAACCATCCTGTTGTGCACACTCAATTTACATCCATCAAAGTGCTTGTTTTCTCCAGTGAAAGGCTCAGATTATTATTCTAAGTGTCTAACAACTACACAGAAAGGATCTCTACAGAGAAACTAAATGTTTTTCATTACCTCACCCCGCTTGAGCAGGTCTGTTTGTTGGTGTGTGTCCTGTTCCTGAAAATGTGCTGACTCTTCCACAACATCAGCTACGTAATGAGACACGACACTAAAAATCTCTTAGATAGCACTGAGCTTCACTTTCTGTACTCTAACACAACAAACTTCCCAGCACTCCTCTGGGTGTCATTGGATG
>NW_024624091.1:0-3182 GCF_008729295.1 Plectropomus leopardus
ATGGTTTGATTTTAATTAAAAACATACAGAAAAAAAAAATAATAATAAATGAAGAAAATGATCTTTAAAAAATAGATAAATCTATCCACTGTACATATTCAATTTTAGTTTTGTGGACATATTTCCCTATTTTTTGGAGACATTTCTTTCAAAATTGGTCATTGTTTTTTTCTGCATGTTTTTAAAGAAAATCAAACCATTGTGCTCAGGTTTCAAAGGGTCAAATAGCTTGTGAAAGGCATCTGAATGCAGCACAAGAAGACTTGTTGATCCAGGTTTTAAAGGGTTACATAAATAATTGCAAGGAAAAAAAAACAATCTAACAAATCTTCTATGTTGTCTGATGTAACAATCTAAAAATATGCTGCTGAAGCACAGGGATCATATTCCGTAGGGCTGAAACTAAAGCAGCAAATAAGGACACCTACAGGACCTGTGTACGTGCAACACACCGTGTGTCTGTGCAGGGCAACGCTTCATTCAACATAAGGATGACACTTTCAATATTTGTCACTAGATGGTGTTGCAGCGCCACATTGGTGTATTCAACCTGTAGCAACCTGTAGTGCTTTGTGGTAAAAGTAATATTTCCTAACCTAACCAGAGTTTATATATTACACTATTATTGGCTTAGGGAAATATGCAGGCTAATTATTAACCTTAAGTATAAAAATAGTCCATTGCATTTACTTAAATGAGAAGGTAGCCTACACCAAACATTTCCCTAAGTTTGTCCCATATGAATTATTTCTCTTCAGTGGGATTTAAGACAGTTTATCAACTAACAGGTGTCTGAAAAACATAATATAACTAAACCAAAAGTTGAGCAAATGTCTGACTTCATAGCGTGGCAACAAGGAAGACATTTCTGTAAATATTTAATGTAATCACTGATCATTGCACCATTTTTAGGTGTATGTTTTATAGCTGTGAGACCTCGTTCCTTCAGAAATACATATTGGGTGTATTTTAAAAAGTGAGCTTTGCAGGATCTTGTCATGAAAGTCATATAGGGGATCACTTTCCATTCAAAACTACTGAATTTACTGTCTTTTAATATGAGTGGCCCTGACCTCTGACCCCTGTGGTGTTGATCTTGTCTCGTACCAGTCGACACACAAGCGCTCCCCTCTTGACTGATCTCAGACCAGCGCCAGCCCCTTCAGTGTTGTGAATAATTGTGGTCTGCCTTGTAGCATGGATACACCAGCTAGAGACTCTAAATATATCCAACTGGTGTGTCTGAAGAACTCAGGCATGAAGATCATGTACTTACACTGTAAGTCTACACGTATTGCTTTCTTTTCTATTGTGTGTGTGTGTGTGTGTGTGAGACTCTCTGTTCCTGTTACATTTACATTTTGGTCATTTGTGTAATATTCTTATCTAAAGCAGCATTAAAATGAGCTTCACTGTGTGGTGTCTTTGTGTCTGTCAGTTCCTCTTTAACATCTACAAGTTAAGCATTAATATGCAGTTCTTGCAGAGTGGAAGTAAAATTAACAACCAACAAGCTGAAGCTGTGTGTCTTGTCAAAAATATGAAAAGAGGGAAATAAAATACAAGAAAGATCTACATTTAGACATAAGTACGTAAATACATATCTTTGAAAATGCAGATCTGTCTAAGTGGCGACAAATCATTTGAGCACCAGTATTACGTTTGGGTTTCAGCACACATTCCTCGGTCACCTGTTTTCTCTTAGCAGCACATGTCACAGAGTGAGTGAAGATAAACCCAGCTGCTTTACGTATTCATTTCAGGCAGCACTTACCGTCCCCTTTTAACTCCAGCCAGCCTTCAAACCCTAAGCTCTCAAATCACCAGGGGCTGATATGAAAATAAACAATTTGTAGTACAGCGGATGATGCCTAGGAGTATTGACATACTTAAGGATATGGCGAAGAAAAAGGGCATTATAGGCTTACTGCAGCTCAACTGAGCAGGTAAATTTCTCAACATTTGTCATTCAGCGAGGCCACAAAGCAGCCACAGAGGTAGACTGCGACGCTGTTCTATCTGCCACCAGCAGCAATCTGTCTTTTAGTCAAAGATGGTATTGTATTCGGCCTGCAGTGCCATGGAAAGCCCCTCTCCCTCCTCCTCTGCCCTGCACAATGAGACAAGGGTCAGCCTGTCTTTCCTCCACTGTGTTTTTGATTCACTTCTCCTATAGGAAAATGTTGTATAACCTTTGACCTCCAACAGTGACCTTTCAAACCCACTGGCCCCACCTACTGAGTCTCCTAAGCCAAAGGTTTAAGGTAACTGATTCTTTACCAGGGCTGTAGCCAGCTACAACAGAGAACACTGAGGTCATGTCCTTGCTCATATTTCTGGAAATTTGTTGGGTTTGAATGAGTGAATTAGAATAAAAGGGATTATTATTCTCCACCCAAATTAGGCTGCATACCAGTGAAAGAGAGGCCTTTAAAAAGCACTGCTTTAAAATTTAAAAAAGTGAAAGGGCATAAGTTATAGGCTATCATTATGGTTCATATTATTGGACTATAACTACTGATGCATTAACATATAAATGCTGTTTCAGGGTTGTAGCTTGAGGTTTTAGAGCTAATTTTAACCTACTGCTTCTATTGTGTTGGCAAGTTTTATACAATAATGCATCAACCTTTAAGTTTTTAATATGCAATGTAACCAGTAACCCTGAAATAGAGCAGCATAACATGCAAATAAAGTATAAATACCTTAAAATTGTACCTATGTGAAGTAATTTGGTAAATGTACTATGTTACTAATGTTACTCTCCTTCACTGCAGTAGGCCTATAGGAAATGTCCACTTTTCATCCATTAATAGAAATAATCAATAACTTAACATAGTAAAATAACATCAATCACTTTAAAAATATCTTCATTAATTTAAAAGAGAGAGAGATTTCACTCTTTGTTTAATAAGCTAAATTCATAAAGTAACAGATAACTGAAAGGCACAAAATATAGCCTACCACTGGGATGTAGCAGTAGTATAATTTAAGTAGTATTTAACAAATCACTTAAATAAAGTACTTCAAAACTGTAGCCTACTTAAGTACATGAATAAAGTACTATAGTTGTGTTTCACCACTGGCTATAGTGGGTGTAGAAAATAAAGTAGGTCCAAGTCAGAAGAACAATTTTGAGGTAGGCTACTTGTATTAAAAAAAAAAAGTTTTCTAGTTTTTTT
>NW_024624092.1:0-3125 GCF_008729295.1 Plectropomus leopardus
TATTATTATTACATAGATACTGGAACCCAAGATGGCGCCTATGCAATCCAACAGCTTGCCTGCCCCATACACCTAAAAAAAAAATCTAGCTTTCAGGTTTACTTTTGCAGTATGTGCTTTAAGGCCCTTATGAGGGGACCGTGGCCCACTCGATACAATTGCTTTTGATTCTGGTGTGCTAGCTCTGCCTGTGAGTTCCTGCTTTCAAAACAGAAAGAGTCATAATTAACATCGTTTGCAGTTTGAGGTGTCCTGTTTACAGTTTTACAGACATCTATTTTACAATGGCGGTCTATGGGGAAAATGTTTTGTGAGCTGCAGGGAATTTTCACTGCAATACCACCAGTGGCCACTTCGGAAAATCACAGGCAAGGCTGAGCTGCTTTCCTGGAGGCAAATTTGTGTTTCACTTTCACATAAAGTTTGGTCTTTTCTTGGCTTTCAGTCTAATGTGTTTGATTCTCTTTTCTGTATGCAATTTGTGCCTTCATTGCAATTTTAAAGTTGCCAAGCTTCATTAAATAACGTCATGCCTCGGTTGTATCAAAAGACATCGACATCACACTGTTAGTTCTGAGAATAGTAAAGTAGTAAATGCTTCTGCACTGAGAAAGAGACAGAATAGACACTTTGTGTTAAGGAAAGACAGCTCACTTTGTTAGCTTGCATTAATGTTTATTGGTGTTTTAATGAGCAGTGCAGCACTTTGCCGGCTCTTTGATCAATGCTTCACCAACTGGTAAGTGATTGAGGGCTGTCTGTACACACAATAGTGTGTTTCTTGGAAGGTTCTAGTTAATGTAATTCAGGTTTGATAGGGGGGTGGACTGATGGATTTGGATGGTGAATATAGTATTTTGTTGGGATTTACAGGGAAAGTCAGCATCAGATGTGACTCACAGTGACATAGACCAAGTTGTTGTGCCTCCTTCGATGTTTCCCTGCAGCTGGTTTAAAGTTATCTGATTAGTATTAGTATACTAGTATACTAGTTTATTAGTAGTATACTAGTTTACTAGTATATTATTGTGTCCACTTTTATGATGCCTTTGTGAGAAAAAACAATGCAGAAATGTTATACAGCAAATCTATAGGACCGGGAATCAATTAGGACAGCAGGATGGAGTAGTGATTACTAACCTTGCCTCACAGCAAGAAGGTTCTGCCTCAAGTTGCTCCAGTCAACTCGGACAGACACACACACACACACACACACACACACACACACATACATGTGCAGTTGTTGCACAACATGCAGTTAGATTAATTGGTGATTCTGTAGGTGTGAATGAAAGCCTGAATCATTGTATGCCTCCACATGTCAGCCCTGCGATTGACTGGTAACCTGTCCAGGGTGTACTCCGCCTCTCGCCCAACACAGCTGGGATTGGCTCCAGTCCTCCTGCAGCTTTCGAAAAATAAGGACAAGTGGGTGTAGCTAATAGATGGATACATTCAATTAGAATGATTAGCAGGTACACATCAAAGATGCTCTGTGAATAAGAGGTCCCCTCCACAGACAAGATATACCGTTTGTCCTCCTTTCTCCATACACTCTGCATTTCAGGAAAGTCAAGATAAAATATCAATCCACATAAAAGCCAGTGTTTTAGACCAATTTTAAACAATTTGTTAAAGGTTTGGATCGATTTCCATTTTTGTCTAACTTTGTATAGCAGTGGTGAGAATAAAACTCAAATCGCTTGTCTCAGACCCCAGGATGACCTAATGTTTGCTACTAATCTTGTGGATGATGTAAGCTTCTTTGTAAAATAACAGCACCTAGACTAAACAAGGACAAACGGATACAAACCTTGAAAACTGAAAAGTTCTTGTATAGACAAATAACTAACAATTGATGCATACAAAGTAGATAAAGAGTACGGTCAGCCTGTTCTCTAAGGCCCTGTACTGCTTTCATTGTATTTGGCTTTTATGAAGCAGGAGGACAAGATGAACCGGTCTATAGAAACATATATTAATATGTAGTCTACAGTAATTAATATATTTCTCCTCCATTGTTCAGCACTTGTACATGTACAATGTGATGGTAGGTGTTCATGTAATTGTCCTTCCTCCACTATGAGTGGATGGCTTGGTAGTGAGTGATAGTGACCAGCACAGTGTTTTACCCAAAGTTGGACATTTTTCAACTCAGCGCTGAATTTTTTTTTTCTTAAGCAGGTATTCAGCTTTTTTATTATATTCTTTATCATTCCTTTGTCAGTATGTCCTGTCTGAATTCTTGTAAACTCGATATCTCAAGAATGTCTTGATTGAATTTCTTCAAATTTGACACAAATAACCATGTGGACTTAACGATGAACTGATTAAGTTTCGTTGGTCAAAGGTCAAAGGTCACTGTGACCTCACAAAACATGTTTTTGGCAATTTGGAAGAAATCCTTCTGAAAGAGAGCAAATCCTTAATAATTGACAAGTTAATTATGAAGCTGTTAATCCCGGTTGTAACTGGCTGAGTGGATGTGGAACCCATAAAATCTTCATACACTCATGCACATGTAATAGCAGTTAATGTAAATATTAATATTAATGTCCCGCTCATAACATTATGTGTCGCAGCGCCCGAAGCTGTAGTAGTGTGTTAACAACAGTAGTTATAAATGTAACTGGACAAGAAAAATCAGTGAGGAACAACTGGTGATTCAGAATCTACTACAGTAGAGTATCAGCCCAAACACAGTGACGCATGAGGAGGCAACAACTTTTTTGAATGGCATGAGGGCCACTGTCAGCCTTGGGACGGTGTGTAATTGACAGTGTTTCTATGAGGGTGTGATGGATTGCCTGATTAGGGACCCTGGCAGTAGTATGCCTCACAGATGGCAAATTGAACAGTAGACAGATGCCCCCAGCGCCCCTCCCACCCTCTCACCAGCTAAACAACCCCCCCTCCCCCTTAACCTCTCTGTGTCCTAGGCTGTGTTGCCCTCCTCCCTGCCTTCTATACTCTTTTTGTCCTGTCTATCTTAGTTGGCCTCCACTCAGCATGCATTTTAGTCGTGTTATCTCAAGGTTTGACCGTCTTTGGTTTTTCAAAGCCATTTAATACAATTTGAAACATTAATGCAATCTTGAAAGTTAATTGAATTTGCAAACCAAAAC
>NW_024624093.1:0-4188 GCF_008729295.1 Plectropomus leopardus
AGTCACTATCTAGTTTGACCTCCCTTTACAAAAAGCATCTTCAAGTTATCTTAAATAATCTTCTGGTATACCAGAAGATTAGTTTTGCAAATCTCATATTGTCTGCCCAAGAGAGTCCAAGACATACTAAATGGAAAGGGAGGTCACACTAGCAACTTATTGTTAAAGTTGATTTATTCTGAAGTACTCGTTTTAATACTGTATACATATTTTCTGTGTGTTCTGGTTGTATTTTAATAAAACGATTACTGAGAAATGAACACGTATGATCCCTATAACCTTGCTAAAATGACAAAAGGTTTTGGGCGGCTCAGGCCTTTTTCACAGTGTTGTAGTTGTGACTGTAGTGCCGTCTTAGTGTGTTTGCTGACACAGCAGCTTGATTGCATGTTCAGTCTTCTGTTTACAGGAAGTGTTGCTTCTTCATGTACAGCTCACTTCCTTTAACTTAAACAACAGTACTCAGTACCCGCTGTCTTTCGAGCTTATTTTTTACACTTGGTGACAGAACATTTGGCTCAGCATGAAAACCTGCGTTCCTTTAATTACAAACCCGTCTATACAACAGCCGCGCATAATCCCACGTTTGAAAGCTTACTCATGGGGCACGTGCTGTGAAAAACACTGAGAAAAGGTTAATGTTTGACTGAATGAAGTTAGCTTAAGCTGCAGCGATCTCGTCTTTACTTTTTAATCATGCTGACTGTAGTAAAAGGCAGTGTATCAGGGATTGTCATGTGGCTTTTAACCAGGGTGTGTGGACTGTTGATAATGTGTCACCCTTGTTTCCTTTCGCATTGATAGAGATGTAAATGTGTTACAGGATTCAGGCTTGCGTCAGTATCCAGGGAAGTCCTCTCTCTGTATAACGGCTACATTTACTACAGCCAAATGGCAGTCCGGCAGCGACATGTATCTGCATAATGTCGAGCAGAAACAATGTCCCGCTTATTCCCTGCTTATGTCACATGTGCGTGTTCCCAGATCGTCATGGAATGTGTGCAATCTGCCAAAAGTGCATCAGCGTTCATATCAACTCTCTGCCTCTCTGTGCGAAAACAAACTCTTCAACCGCCAGTGAATCACCTTGTGTTTCCAGAGATCCTTCGTCTGTTGATCCCCCACTCACACCAATGTCACTCGGGTGTGACATTGGCCGCCAACTGTATGCACTCACCCAAAACCTCTGTTTCTCTTTTCGCTCTCATTCACCTCGTTTTACCTCAGCCTCAGGCCAGCGCTGGCCCTGGACATAATGTCCTCAATAGGGGAAGTTTAGCATTTCAAAGCAGTATGTTCCCACCCAGCCCACCCCTCTCTATCTCCACCAACCCAAATGGGCAGATACACCCTTCTCTTTTACCTCCTGAGAGCCATGTTGACAATCTCATCAGCAATGCAGACATTGTTTTTCCTTTGACTCTCTGAGGGTGTGGTGGTGAGAGCTTTGTGTACAGAGGAGTAGATATTTGCAGGCATACTGTAACTTGCCCTTGGCTTGAGTGGAATCTGAGTCCCACGCCACCGCAGGTTTGTTGGTTTGAAGAGAGGCCCAACTGCAGAAGTCCTTCACGTGACTGTGACTTTGTGTGTGAAATGCCGCTGTGGAGATTTCACCACAGCAGCAGTAGCGGGCGGCAGGAATCTGCCAAAGAATGTAGAGCAAACTGGAGAAGCCACGTGCAGTGCTATGGGTGTAACAGGCCAGGCGAGTCTTGGAGATAGAGAGTTAATAGGGGTGTATTTGGCTCAGTCCTTTCCTTTTTCCTCTCACAGCAATTGGCCTAAACAGTGGCTGCACAGTAACTACACGGGAACTGATTTTAAATTGACAAACATATGCTTACAGTGCACGCAGTGTGCAGGTTTCTGTGTAAGACTGATCCAAATGATCACATTTAGTCTTTAAGGATGTTCTCATGTCCCTGAACATTTGCCTACAAATCAACAACGTGTCTTTCCACTACGTGAAACAGTGTTTGCGCAATATGGTTGACTCACCAGAGAAATCCCTCATGCAAAAAAGGGAGCCCCCACCCTCACCCATACAGCTGCAGGGTGAAACCGTTGGTTCCCCTCTTACAGCGTGTCACCACCATGCCTGTGGCTGTGTGTCTCTCAAATTTTAGACCTACAAGCCTGAAAAATGGAGACACGGTGCAGCTTCATCTGCATGTTAAGGCCATGGAAGTTCATAACGTTATTCTAATGTAAAGGCTGCTTTTTTTTATACAATACCTTATCTGGAACTGAAAAAAATGGACAATCAAGTAAAGCCAGACAGATCTTTCTGTTGGATCTTCCTCTGGTGTCTGGCAGCAGCTGTCAGGACTCTGAGCCAACAGAAACACTGCTTTTAATCTCATAAATACATGCTGACAGTCACCATTTTGTTCAGAGGAGCATATCACTGTAGTTCTGTGGGTACCGTGCCATTGTTCAGGAGCTCCAAAATACCAAAATCCCCATTTGTCCAAAAAATGTCCTGTTGGACCAAAAGCCCATTTCTTAATAACCCGCTATCTCAAAAACAAATGGCCATGCATCAGAGTCCCCTTTCTTTGAAAATAGGCACTCACTGCAGTAAGTTTCAGTTTCCCGGTGGCGTATGAACCACTGATCCCGGGCAGTGTTGATACAGCAGTGTTTTAGATACTGAAACTTGGTGTTTTAAGAGAAAAACGATCTTTTCCTCACTATAACCAGGTGGTTTTTGTGCCTACACCTAACCACACATTCACCACAGTGTTAATGACAAATGTAATGTATATGTGGTTTACAGAAATGTACTTCTTTTTCTGATAATTGGGTTATCTAACTGCGGGGGGTGGGGTGGGGTGGGGGTGCAGTGACCTGCTACTTTGAACTGTGAATAGGCTTTCGGTCCAATGGGACATTTCTCGACAAACTGGGCTTAAGAAGTTTAGGCTGTTTGAAATATGGGCTGCCCCCAATTCTGCGTCCTGCTGAGGTCACTGTATGGCCGTCTGTGTGCTGTAGGGATTAAAAGCTGCCCCACCAGCAGCACATACACTTGCTGTGCTGCTCCAGATGTCACAAGTCAACAGGTGGACATGTCAGAGAGCACACTGGGACAATGGCAGCCTTCATTATCCCCAAACTCACACAGGCGCATCCACACGTGGTAAAGTCAATTCAGCACTTTTACCCTCCTCAGAAAAAGTCAGTCACCTAAACCTATTAGCTAGAGCACCGCGGTGACAAAAAGGGATTATTGTTGCCAAGTCTTTGTGGAGAGATGTGAAGGAAAGGCGAGTTTGTGAGAGAAAACAGAGCTGAAAGGATAAGAAAGGAGTGAGCTGAGGTCCTAACCAGATGCGACAAATTACCCAGCAGCTTCAGTAATGTCTTGCTGAAATCCTACGCCCCGTTAGCTCAGTCACCAGAGTTTTTCTGTGTGGGCGCACTGCACAACGAGGGTAATGAGTACAGATTGACTGCAGACATTCTCGTCCAGCGTGTTGGAGATAACACTTAACTGTCAGGAATTACACATGTCGGGGTGTCACCGATTTGTGCAACTTTTTCATTTTTCACACAGTTGGTCATTGCTCAATCACGTAAGCGAAACTTTCAGTTTTGGTACGTTGGGCCTATGTAGGTCACTGGAAAAAAAGTAGTGGTCATATGAAGACTGGGGTCCAAAGGTTGTGTGTGTGTTTTTGGTTGAAGTTGCAGCTCTTGAGTGTATGATGCAGTACAGTTATAGTGAAGTGAACATTAGTATGAGTGTGTGGAGAGCCTGTGTGTTAACGCTGTAGAAGAAAGGGGAGCTTGGGAGGCTCGAGAGGGGGAGGAGAGGTCATTGAGTAATTCCAGGGATTGCCTTGCATTTTGCATGCAGTGGGTTGGGAGCAGATCACTCCCTTCCCCTATCTGCCCCTACAACTCCACACCCACACACACACACACACACACACACACACACACACACACACACACACACACACACACACACACACACACACACACACACACACACACACAGACACACACAGACACAGACAGCCCCTCTTGAAGTGCTTGGGAAAGTGTGACGGGGGTGCTTTGTTCCTGCACTTGAGGGCTGTTGGCACATTTACGACACTTTTCAACAACCCCCCTATTTAACACTTTTACTAGCACTGTTTCATGGATTGGCTGGACGTGCCCCACACACTTCATTCT
>NW_024624094.1:0-2983 GCF_008729295.1 Plectropomus leopardus
TGGAGGAAGGATATTTTACAGTTTAACGATAGCATCACTGCACTGAAACAATAAACTTCATAGGGTATTTCATCTTTCCTAATATCTCTAAGACCCTTTTCCTGCAGTATTTTATGTTAAAAACAAACTTTTTATATCATTAATTTTGGACAACATATAAGCCGATAATGATATATACCGATGAAATCTATAATAAAATTTAAGCTAACCTAAATGTCAAGTTTCCTCAGCTCTAACTGTAACACAGTTTGGTAGTTTTATTCTACAACAAAGCATCATATTTCATAATCACTTCATATTTTTGTAAATAAATCTGAATCTCTAAAGTTACTCCTGCTGTTGGATAAATGTACTGCAGTAAAAGTACATTTCCTCCCAGATTCAGTGGAGTTGAAGTTCAATGTTGCGTGACGAGAAAATTCTTAAGTAAAGTTTACCTTTACTGAAGTACCTCAAAAATGTATTGCAAGTACTGCATTTTAATATTTAGTTACTTTCATTCACGGAACATAAGTTAGTTTGTGCGGCAGTGAGCCGACAGTGACGACTTTGTACTTTCAGAAACAGCTGATAAGTGTGTGTTTAGCTTTTTTGTGTTTTGACATCTGGAATTTAAAATTTGAGAAGGTCTCTCTGTAGGCGGGTTTCCATCGACCTTCACAGCGCGCAAATCAAAACTGAGAATATAAAATACGCCTAATGGAAACACGATAATATTGAGTAAAATCCCACTAATGGCAATTAGTCTTTTCTAGGTCACATGATGCTGTGAGGTCACATGATGCTGTGAGGTCACATGATGCTGTGAGGTCACATGACGCTGTGAGGTCACATGACGCTGTGTCTGTGTGCTCGTCAGTAGAAACTGGCTCCCTCATGATGCAGCAGGAGCTACCAGAGCTGTTATTGCATCACATAACTCTGAGAAAGTTTTGAATCGACAATTCCTCTGTGAAATCGTTGACTACATCTCCCAGAAATCCCTCATACGTGGCCGCTCCCACGTATAAGGGGCTCTTCTTTCCATCACGGCTCCATAACACGCCTACGTGGCCTTGGGTTGGAAATAATGACGGCTAGTTTGGTGGCTGCAATAGAAATAAAGCTGTTTATGTTTTGAACATCCATCACCATGGTTACTGGGATGTTGCCACCGGAGAAGTCACACAGCATCACTCAGTGGAAACACAGTCAGCTCCACGTTGAGTTTTATTGACATTTCGAAAAATTTGCTCAAGTTTTACAGAAGTCTATAAAAGAAACCCGCCTCCTGTCAGTTTTCTCTCCTCTCTCTCTCTCGTTCGGAGGGTTACGGGGTTAATGAATCTGCCTCAGTAATGAGTCACTGTCAGTGCGGACACACGGCTGCTGAAGCTGATCGCCGTCTTTAACATGTTGCTCTCCGACCCGTCAGACCTCACAGTCACACTTCACACACACACACACACACACACACACTCACTGCTGTGTGTGTGTGTGTCGGACACTTTCGCCCTAAAACAGCCAGAGTGTGATCACAGACATCAGCTGTTTTTAGCCCGTTAGTGTCAGACACAGAGAAGAGAGCGTGGACTGATCATTTAAGCGTTTTTAACCCTTTAAAACCTGAGAAAAGTGGTTTGATTTTTTTTTTTTTTAAACATGGGGAAAAGGCAATATGCAACTTAACAACACGTCGCCCAAAACATGCCAAGAAATGAATATAAGAAAAAGTACCAAAATAAATTACTGGAAAATAAGCAAAAAAAAAAAAAAAGACAAGACGAAATGACCCTTTTCTTTGTCACCTTTTACTTTAGTTTGTGAGCAGATCAAACAATAGGTGCAAACAATAGCAAATTAGTAAACAGTTACGAGAAAATGACTTTAAAATAAACAAACAAAAAAAGAAAAGTAAAAAACAAACAAGAAAATTACATAAACAAGGCAGATTTTTTTCTTTCTGCAACATAATTTTAAATATATAATGAAAATGATTATGAATGTAGCATTTTTTCCTAATTTTTTGAAAAATAATTTTCGTTTGAGAATAGCTTTCATTTCCTTTTCTTTCTCACTTCTTACTAATTCCTTGCAGTTTGTGCAATAAAAATGTTTTGTCCAAAAGAAAAAAGAATAATTGCGATAAATAATCATGATCTCAATATTCATCAAAATAATTGTGATAACTTTGGCCAGAATGATGCAGTCCTGTTCTGTTAATTTATTTAGTGATTTATTCATTTCTTTTATTAAAAAGGGACCGTGTGCAGTTTAAATATGACTGTCAGCATTTGATGTCCGCACTAGATTATTTCTCAGAGCAAATTAATCTGCAGACCCTGAATGATTGCAGACATTCATATTTTCTGTTCTGTCACTGAGCTGCACGTCTCCATGACGATGGAGCCGTCCTCCTCTTCCCGGCGGTTCCAGGTGGGGCTGGGACCCCCGGGCCCCGGGGCCCGGCAGCGTGGTGCCTCATTAGCTCTGTGCTCTGCTGGTGGGAGTGCTGAGGAAGAGGAGACGTGAACTGAGTCACGCGGGCTGTTTGGGAAGCGCTGCAGCTGAAGGAGTTGACTCAGCAGCGTTGTTGCTTTAATCCCAGAGGAGCGAGGCTGTTGCCTGGAAACCTCTGAGCCGAGTCCATCCCGACTCCTCGCTCAGGCTTTGTGGGACAGATTGAGGCTGTTAGTAACGCTGAGCAGGACGGCGGCTGCAGGGAGGGCTCCTGCAGACCGTCTCTATAACTGATGATTTAGCTCGTCTTACAGGCTCACTGATGTGAAGTTTGCCCTGAAGGTGGCGCTTTATTTTATTTTGTTTTATTTTATTTGCCACACGGACATTTTGGGCTTGACAGCCTTCTTCAAGGTGCTTTGATTCTGCGTTTGTGTCACGGAAGAAAAGTCTGATTTCATTGATTTTTATTTCATTATGTGGGAGGGAAAAAGACCAGAAAATCTGCTAAAATAAATATAAAAATAATAAAATAAATAAGGAA
>NW_024624095.1:0-4078 GCF_008729295.1 Plectropomus leopardus
ATAGTACTTTCATATATAAAATGTGTAATTACATAGTAAAAATATGAGTTATATGGATATGACATATATGGTTATGCTGACATATTTTAGACTTACCATGGTAAAGGAGCAGGTTGTTGTTTATTGCTTATATATGTGTGTGTATTTTATTTATATTTGTCTTTTTTCTGACTTACTTACGGCAATTAATTAATTAATTTAATTAATATCTAATAAACCACACCATTGGGAAGCCTTGTATATGGTTTAATAAAAATAAGGAACAGGGAAAGGCTTGCAGAAGACAGGGAGATGACACTCAGGATGAGGGTGCTGTCTTAGTACAGGGAGTCTCCAGACTCCACTGAATCCCGTGTAGCTCTTTCACTGAAAGAGGGAGGGAGAAAAAGGACGGGCGAGCAGGTTAGAAACACATTTATAGGCCTGGATGAAACCACTTTAGGAGATAAGGCATGTTTGTTCCCCAACTTCAGTTATGAAAACTTGTTGGCTATCTTATGTTTGCGCTTCTAAGAGTGAATTACTCGCTTGTAAATTAGCTTTTTCTGTGCTAACCTCAGCATTTGTCTATAGTGTTTTATATGAAAGGCCTACAAATATTGATCCTTTTTTTTAATCATTCATCAGACTTTGATCCTTTATCAACCTGCCCGTCCCTGTGCCCAAGCTTTTTCCTTTGTTTTAAAGAGGTCTAGGCTACTTCATGGTTCTATGTCATCACTCTACTGTGAATATAAGAGAGTGATTTTAATACAAAGTGTAAACCACTGCATGTGAATGCATGAATTAGTCAGATCTGGACTCCAGAGGAGAGCCTTCATTAGGATGTGTAATATTGCCCTTTACTGGATTTATACGTTAATGAACTGCATTAAACTAGAGTCATCTGTGTTTTTATAATCTGCTTCGAAATAGTTCCTCCAGCACCCAGTGCTCCTATTTTAAGTTACCAATATACAATAACAAGATTACATATATAACACCATAATAAAAAATATAATATAATACAGTAGTGTAACAATTTCGGTATCCCCTTAAGCGTAGTATGTTTCATTTTTCTAAATGACTTACCCTGTGATCTCATTCAGGTCTTTCACCTTCCCTCCCTTTGCCATCGATTGAAAATCAGCCGAGCTGAAACATAATAAAGACCAATGGAGTCAACAGAATCACAAAGCTAAAAACAATTCACCCTTGAATTATGTTTCTGTTTACAGTAATGTTTTTACATTATTTATTAGTTTCAAATATGCACTTTTAATCCATATCAATACTTATGTACCATAAAATAGCACTCCACTATCAAGCACTATGTTATCTTTAACAAAGCTGACATGTAACTTACACTGAGCTGTAAAATAAATCACACAAGGCTTTTTTTCCCCTTTAACTCCCCAGTCTTAGATGAAATTACTCAAGAGCAGGACATTTTAAATTAACAGGCTGTTAGCGGCTAACGAAATGTGTTCATTAGCTTAGTGAACATTAGCTTACTCTATTAGCATATCTGTTATTGACGCGACTCTCTCTTAAAGGGCTCTGCTATTTCCTCCTCTCCTACCTCCTCTGAGTGCTGCTCAGAGGAGGTAGTTGCATTTGTTGGATTTGATGCAAATGTTCACTCTCAAACTCACCTAGTTGTCAAACTATGACATTTGACAGAGAGAGGAGGTTCTCCTGAATGCACACATATCATTTTTTTTCTGAAAAATGTCTGAAAAAATGCCCAAAACATCGTGTAAGAAACAGTTGCCCTCAGCCAATTTCCAGCAATTTCTCATTTCAGTTTGTATTGGAGTAAATAGGGGGTTTTTTGGGGTCTCTCTTCCTTTGGAGGCTCACTGAGTCAGCTATGTTGGGTTGTCTGCTTTCAAAAATACATTTCTGTGTTCCTTTGTTTTGATGTATACATTTTGTATAATGAGTGGTGATTGTGGGAGAAGAACAGTTTTTTCAGAAAAATTTGGGAATATTTTTTAGCTACTCTACACTCTAGCGACACTGTGGCTTTTTTGGGATTTTCGGGAAAATCACTTGACCAATCTCTAAGATAAATGGTAAATGGACTGTACTTGTATAGTACTTTCCTATTCTTATTTTAACCACTCAAAGCACTTTCACAGGATATGTCAAATTCACACAATCACACACACATTCACACAGTGATGGTTGATGATGCAGCAACAGGAGCAATTTGGGGTTTAGTATCTTGCCCAAGGACACTTCAACATGTTGCCTGGGTCAGCCAGGGATTGAACCACTGACCTTCCGATTAAAAGACAACCTACTCTACCTCTGAGCCACAGCTGCTCCTTCTCTCTAAGAAAAGACATGGCACACCATTCCTGAATTTTCCACACGTTTTGATGTATATTTTGTGTGGGACTACGAGTGGGGCCACGAGTCTTTACTAGTATACGTGTTAAGTGTGTAGTAATGTGTATGCACTCTGGGAGTGTGACATGACATGATGATGTGAATTGTAACAGGTTCCTTGCGCTGCTTCACAGTGCAGGCACCCTAATAACATATCGGCTAATACTGATACTAAGTATAATAAGACATAGAAATTAATGGAAGCACTTTATAATACAGCCCACAACTTACAGTGTAATTATGTGGTACTCACAAAGTCCTTTAGAGGAAAGATGTTTTAAGTTATCCCCCAAGTGTTTTTAAGCACTAGGTACCCACGGAATACTTTACAAAGGTACTTTAGAGGAAAAATTTAAGAAGTAATAAGTACTGGGTACCTACAAGGTAGGTACAGGGTTATAAATCCAAATGGTTGACAAAAATGGAATCCTGCCAACTATGCATTTCTCTGTTGTTACGAGAATTATTATGAATTATACTTTTTGTATTATCTTCTCATCTTATTTGTCTTTGACATCATAGGACATATTATTTGAAATAACAACACACCAAGAATCTTTTCTATTGTCTTTATTGAACATAATAATCATACAGGCATTCAGCTGGTGGACATGGAATAGACCCTTCATTCATTCACCTCTGCAGCAACACATATGAGACAGGCTGAAGTAGAAAACAAACTTACCTTTCTTCAGCTCAACAGATAGCTTATGTTGTCATCCGAGGATGGCAAAGTAACATAATACAGTAATCTAATAATGACACAGACAAATATGAAGGTGAATCAAACATAGCTATGCTATATGCAAAGCTAGTAAGATTTTTTTTCCAAAATTTTAAATGCAATGTAATGAAAATTTAACTCATTATATTAAAGTCTCAATGTAATACTAAAGTAAACAAGACCATCAGATCGGCTATTTCTGAATAAATAATATTGTTAGTCTTAAAATCAATACAAGTATCCACTGTTCTCCTACAGTGGTGCGGGCTGGGTTATAGAGTATCACACTGTTTTTTATAACCCTGTACTTATATAAAATCTACTCTGTACTTACACAATACTTATAGGGGTGCACGCTGGATTATGGAGTATCCTCTGCACCCCTTTCTTACCATATTCTTACACAGTGCTTACCTTGTACTACAAAGTACTTACCCTGAACTTACATAGTACGTACAGGGGTGCAGGCTGGATTATGAAGTATCCACTGTACCCTTTTCTTACCCGATTCTCACACATTTGCTTTGTATTGACTTACTTACCCTGGAGAATCTTATATCTCAAGAATCTTGGTGTGTTCTGTAACCCGCCTAGGGGTCACGAGAGTATCTCAATATATTAGGACCAGCATGTAGATTCGTAAGAGGGGTTGAAAGAGAATGACAGACATGATAAACAACTGGAGTCACAGAGTGGATTTTACTTAAAAGTATATTAAAATGTAGGCATAAAACTAAAATCAAAGGGTCCCTTTCTAACCAAGAAAAAAAAATAAAAAATGAAATTCTCTCTTAAACAAGTATTCTAGTATCAATAAAAGAGTGGATACCATATAAATGTATTCAGTACATCAGTAACTGTTTTAACAGTGCTTCACAAACTGAACACATAATATAAATGCCATAATCCCATTAAATATTAGCAATATCACCAAAAATCGAAATAATAATAATAATAATAATAATAATAATCCCATTA
>NW_024624096.1:0-2458 GCF_008729295.1 Plectropomus leopardus
ATAAATACCGTTTTTTTTATTTTTTTTTTTACATTTTCTAATAATTTTCTCTTTCTTTCTTATTTCCTTTTCAGGAAATTTTTCTTGTCACCTTTTACTGCTGTCTTTAAGTTTGAGAGACCTTTCTTGCCATGTTCCTTATTGCCTTTTTGACACGTTTTTAAGAAAAATCAAACCAATCTGCTCAGGTTTTAAAGGTTTAAAATGCTTGTGAAAGGTGTCTGAGCTCAACACAAAGTGATGATGATAAAGGTTTTAAAGGGTTAAAGTTTAAACGGAATGAAGATATGTGGGATCTGTTGAGATGACAGATATTCATGTTTATCTCTCTTACTTCCCTCTCTCTCTCTCTCAAACACACACACACACACACACACACACACACACACACACAGAGCGAAAGCCTCTGTCAACAACAACAACAGCAAACCTACTTTAAGCATGGGCAGACATTTGCATCTGACACAAGTAATAGATTACTCCAGATAATTAATTATGTAAGGATTTGCCACTTTATCTCTTGTCAAAGGACATCGACACTACAAACATGTGATGATAATGCAGATTATTATTAGATTATTATGCATTGCTGTGGATTAAAAAGAAAGGAGTTCAAACAGCACAAAATCCACATAAATGCAGCAGTAATGTTGAAAAAATCATCATATCAAATTTTCACTGCATGATGAAACTCTTCATAGGCCACTTCAGGTACATTTGCCGACAATACTCGCATACTTTTACTTAAATGATCTGAATTTTTCTTCCAACACTGCAGTTAATCGACATATACAAGAACAAAAAAGAAGCTCTTTGCAAATTATTCCAGCTGTTGCATACAACAAACACAGACTTGTTTTTCATAAAATTTACACAAAAATAAAATAAAAGATGAGTTACCTTATCTTTGAAGGACCTCTTCTCCAGGTATCCCTCATAATAACAGGCTGGCAGCTGGTTCCTCGGTCGCGCTGTTCGCTTTGCCATCATAACTTGAGATATTTACAGTAAATCACAGCTTCTATATAGATTTCACTGTGTGGATTCCTCTATGAACAGTTTCCAGCAGGCTCTGGTAGTTTTATGACAGAGAGGCGTGAACCTGCGTGATAGGTTGGCAGCAGCGTTCTCGCAGCTGATTGGTCGAAATGTGAGGTGGGCGGGTGTTTGTAAAAATCCCAACAGGTGTTTCTGATGCTTGTTATGCATTTGTCAAAGATAGAAACTACCTACCTGAGGGCTTCCCTGGAACTAGTGCTAGTATGTAATGTATATTTTTAAACGTTTAATGGGAAATAAGAACTGGCACAACAGGTTTTTCGATGAAACCGGAAAAGACTTCACCTAAACTATAAGTGCGTTTTCCACAAAGTACTCAAAACGGTGTCCCACTTTGGACACTTTTGGCTGAAACGTAAAAATAAATCAGAGAAATTAAACGACTTACATCTTGAAAACAAACAATTATAACATTATTAGTTTACACCGCTAATAAGTCTGCCAACAAGTGTCAAATACTGCTGTAAATTGTCTGTCTTATCTGGTGAAAGTGTGATATCAAGTCTTATCAAGGCGTGTGGTTGTTATTGCACAAAAATGGCTTAAACGCAAATGTGTTTGATTTCTTTCACAAACGTGACGAGAGAGCAACGAGCAACGTAACACATTAAACACAAGAAAGTAATAAAACGTTACAGGAAATTACCTGAAAGTAAGTAATAAATAAATAAACAAATAAATAAAAATAACAAACAAGAAAACGCCCTCCAAAAAGTGCAGAAAAAATATAGGTACATTTTTTTTCTGTAACATGATTTTAAATATATAATTATAATGATTAAGGATATGATTTTCTGGAAAATGTGCGCCCGTTTTTACACCCTGTGTACATATTAATGCCAGCTGCTGCATGGTTTTGTGTCATTTTGTTTGTTCTTCACCTGATTCTTTCTTCTTTTTTGTTTTGTTTTACATCGTTTTTGCACAGCAATTCACATTGCCCACTGGGACAAATAATGAAAGTGGATTTAATTACATTTAATTCAGCCGGACAGAATGTGAATAATGAAGTGCAACCAGTAAGAAAAAGGTCATACAGGATTTAAAGGGTTCACTGCTGATTTTCTTACATTTAACTTGCCTGTAAATACTGCATCTAGATAGATAAAGCAAAAAAAAAAAAGTGTCCAGGGGAAGAGATGATGGCTCCCTCTGCTGGAAGAATTTCTAATGGTTGTATTCATGGTGATTTTATACCTGACTAAAACTAATGCAAGGTTTTAGTGTCCACAGAAATGTGCTGAGTTAAGTTTTTGAGGCTGGAGATTTTTATCAGTGATATACTAGTGAAGTTTAAATTTCCATTGCACATTGAAAAAGACAGTTATTCTGATTTATCTTTCAAAATAATTGCTTCATATTTCTTTAGCTGCCTAAAGACTTGCTAACTTGTCTGTGT
>NW_024624097.1:0-4330 GCF_008729295.1 Plectropomus leopardus
AGATGTTAAAGCGGTGTTTGTAGCCTAATTTTTAAAACTTTTTTGTGAATCTTAGACCTACCTTGGGTGTAGAAAGGAGCTCCTGAGCTAGAGAAGTTTTGGGTCCTTTAAACAATGTTTCAAACGGTAAGTTTTTTTTTTGTTTATGTGAGAAACTATTTTACTTTATAAATCTGTTTGTTAAACTAAATCACTATGTTTGTGTGTGTATATAGTTCCAGGGGCTCAGCACAGGCCTAACTGTAAGAGATCCCAAACACAAAAGGAGATCAGGGAGCAGTCTGCTAAGAAAAGGCACAACAACAATACATGGTATGTACAAAAAGGAAACAAAACAAACAAGCTATGGTTTTTGGTTCATCCAAACTTAAGTGTTGTTTTACATATATTTAAAATGTGTTTCCATCATGTGCCTGAAGGTACAGGTGCTTGGATGAAATAGAAACGGCTGTAAGTGTTCCGGAGGGCCTGAATAAAATAGCCGTCGAGAGGGATGACAGTGCACCACTGCCACAGTAACCCATGATCAGCATCCAAGGTGATGTGCATTCTTTTTTAACGGTGAGTTGTTTGATGAATGGTGCACAGTACCTGGGGTTGTAACAGATGCTGTCTCACGGGATTTGGTGAATAATCGTATAGAAACTCACGCAGCTGTTGACTGTGTCCCTGCGGCTGATGTACACATTCAAGCTAGTGTCCCTGTGTCTAACAAATTGAGTCAAACCTTCATCTCAGTGTCTGATAAAGCCTGTCAGGTTAGTGACGCAGCATGTGATAGAGCAACTGGTGTCACTGATCTTCTCCCCACAGAGCCCATTTGTCAAAGCCAGGCGGCTTCTTCATTAGATCGAACGCATTTTCATGAGCTGACCGACGATGAGTTAAATGTGCTTTATGACATGTATGAATTCTATTAATTTACCTGCTGTTGATAATATTGAAAACAACTTGCCAACACCACAGGCCTGTGAGCAGGAGTCATTGCGCCAGATAATAACAGACAGATTTGCCCAAATTAATAACAAACTTGATACTAAATTAAAACAAGTTGACAACAGACGCCTGGAGTCCATACTTTAAAATCTTATTAAAACAAACGCTAATTTATCTTATCTGATAACTTTAAGGCAATTGAAATTACATTTGCCAACTTCATAGCACAAACAGATTTCTGGAATGCTGGATTGTCTAGATAGTCAACCGCAGTAGATTTGTGTCATAAAAATCACTCATTTTCATTTTCCTCCTTATAAAATGTTTGAACACAGTGATGGAACTGGTCGGTCGGTTGTTAATAGTGATAATAACACCAAAACTTCTCATACACGTCCTAATTTTGTAGCCTTCAAACAGTGGTCTGATGACATAACAGTTAAACTTGATGTTTTACGAAGCTGCATGCAGTGCAGGCGCAAGCGTAAAGCCGGTCTTGCTGCTGCTGCTGCTACATCAAATAACTCCATTAAACTTCCTATACATGTCCTAATTGTGTAGCTTTTAAACAGTGGTCTGATAACATGACAAAGAAACTTGATGTTTAACAGAGTCGCGTGCAGCGCAGGCGTAAGCGTAAAGCTGGTCTCTCTGCTGCTACATTAAATAATTCCAATGCACTCATACAACTTCTAATTCTGTAGGTTCTGCGGGTGTGTCTGTCGTCTCTGATAATTCTGTAGCATCTGTTGCTGCTGATGATGCTGTTGTTACTGGGTCTGCAGCACACTTGCTGTGAGTCATTTGTCAGGTAGTGTCAACGGCACTGTGGTAGAATCTGGTAGTAAAATGCAGACTGAGCCATTGGTTTTGTCAGTTGGTGGTCATGGCGATGTTTAGCAGGGGTCTGGAGGACAGGCTCAGGTTAGGGATATACTGGCTTTTAATGCTTTAGAGTGTGCCAGTGAGTCAATTTTCGAGACATTGGTGTGAACAGCCCAAAGCAGGTGCCTGTTAGGCTCATAGAGAGGTTGGGTGGTGTTATTGATCAGGCGCTAGAAGCTTCATAACCCGGCAGTGTTTTTAATTTTGTTTTGAGAAGGCCATCCCTGGCCAGCAAAGTACAGACCATTTTAAATGTGTATAATGATTACAATGTAGATCTGTTTATAGAGGAAATTGCTCAAGTGTTAGACAGCAACAAAACTTCTATATCAGATGATGAATTGGAGTTTGTTGTTACGGTTGCACAGAACAGAAGTGGTGGTGCCTGTCTAAGACCGGGTAACATGTCGTATGATGAGATTTTGTCAAAGAAAGGGCGGTTTCTGCACAACCCCATCAACAGTTCCAAAGACAACAACATGTGTTTCTGTTTATGCCTTGCACACTCTGCCAATGCTGGTGTCTCTGATATAGAAAATTTAGAGTACGCCAAACAGTTGGAAAATGCTGTTAGGTTTGACCACACACACCAGGTATCCTTCCTTGATGTTACCAAATTTGAAAGTATTTAAATCTTAAGATTATAATTTTTTATCATGCTGCAGGGCGCAAACACCTACAGTGTTTCCAAACACATGACACACCTCACAAACAGACCAGCTGGTTATACTTGCATAATGAACACTATTACATGATTGAAAATCCAACTGGGTTTTTTGGGGCTCCTCATGTCTGTCAGTACTGTTACAGTACATATGAAACCCCGCTAATACACAACTGCAAGCATCTCTGTAATGTCTGCTTTACACAGTGCAATCAGTACCCAGGCACAACACTGAAATGTGATAAATGTAAACACATCTGCAAATCAACACATTGCTATCTACAACACAAGTTAAAGGAGACCACACACTATGTGAGTCCATGTGACACACTGAAATACTGCGAGGCGTGTGGTAAAACATACAGGCATCAGAAAAACCCCCACAAGTGCGCACCCATTGTATGCGCACACTGCAGGGAGTGCCAATTAGATGGCGACCGTCCTCATCAACCTCATTTATCCAACCACTTGAAAAACAAGAACCCAGTGAAAATTACATTCTGTATGATTTTGAGTTTTCCTCTTGGTTGCTGCAAGTAGAAAAACTCTCACCCTCCCAGGGTGAGTGCTATGTTCAGAATTCTTAAAAGCAACTCAATAAACAGTAAATAACTGAATGTCCACACAGAATTTAGAATTTTAAGTTCAAACCTTTTAGTGAATCTTTTCAAGCAAGCAATGAGCAGTTACAGAGCTCTGGATCAGAAATGCTTCTCCCTAGCCGATAACATCAGCGAGTCAGCCTGCATTCTGACAACCTGTCTTTCCCTGATCAGTCTTTTATACTATTTACAATGAGGAAATGTGCATGGAGGTGTTGTCTCCCTCTAATTGGATCCCCTCGTTATCTGGCTCTTCTCCAGGGCGCAGGGTCTTCTCTGGATTGGTCAACACCGATCATTCTGCTGTACCTGTCAAACACAATCACAGAAACCAGACACCCACACCTTTCTTGTCTCACATACACATTACATACTTCCTCTTTTTTGTCTCTGCATACGGGTGACCTTCACATGACACATAAATGATTAATACAGTAGCGTTTCAGTTCTTCTAACGCCAGTTTCAGCATTCCCACTTCGGCATTCTTGCAGTTACATAACAATTCTGGCCTTGCTTGGACAGAGCCTTAAGGGCTCATGTCACATAAAACTTGTTCTCTATCTTACCCTATCCTAGCATTATAATCACATTTTAGCTGGAATCGTTGTTCAGTTACAGACATTTAGGTTACATACTTACATACTCCAACAACGGCAAGCATGAGGCCAATTTTATATGTGCAATGGACATGGATGGAAACAAGATTTGTTTCAACACTCTAAAGTGTGTAAGTGCTTTTGAGAAACATTACAGGCATCCAAAATTTTGCGGCTACACATTTATTGCTCAACGCGTCGGGTTTTGATAACTACCTACTGTTGGAGTACTTTGCCAAACACGGCATCGCTCCTAGTGTAACCATGAGAGGTAGTAGAGTCATCCTGATGTATGACAAGGCATACCGACAGCACTAGATAGATTCATTCAGCTTTTTACCCATGCGTCTGGCCAAAACACCAACCTTGGGTTTTGAGGACCTAGAAAAAAGGGTATTTCCCCCACAGGTTCAACACCAGGGCTAATGAGTATGATGTAGATGCTTATCCAGACCCCTCCTGTTACGGTTATGAAAGCATGAGTGAGTGTGAGAGGGTTAAATTCATGGCATGGTATGACACAATCCATGGGAAAACCCTTGATTTCCAGGCAGAAATGCACCGCCATTGTGTTAATGATGTAGAGGTGCTGCGCAAGGAATGCACCATATATCGTGAGACATTTCTGCAAGGCACACAACTGGAT
>NW_024624098.1:0-3592 GCF_008729295.1 Plectropomus leopardus
CTCCATTTTTGTTTAATTTGCCCTTTTATTAATTCCTTGCACTTTATGGTACATTTATTGCCAAGTTGCTCATTGCCTCTATCCCCACGTTTTTAAAAGAAATCAAACCAATTTGCTCGTCTGAATGCAGGACAACTGATGAGAAAACTGATGAAGGGTTAAAGCAAGCCGGGTTCTAAAGTACTTTGAATGGCAGGCAGTTGTGCCTTGAATTTTGTGCCTTTTTATGCACTATGGAAGTAATGACTTGTAATAACTTGTGGCCCATGAGCCAAATCTGGCCTGTCACACCCTTTCAATTCACAATAAAAATGAAGTGATTCACACTGAGAATTGTTTTTGTACTTTTAGTATACATAAGGTGCATAAATAGAGCTAAAAACAGAGCTTGTTTATCAAAAAAGTGGCAGAGGAGGATCCCCACACCTAGACATAGGTCCTAGCTAGTGCCCCGTGCCCATGCCTAGAACTGGCCTTGGTTTAAAGGGTATGTAAGACACCAGAGTGCATAAAAGAGAAAACAGACAGAGTTTGTTTTCAAAAGAAAAAAATGCTAATGGAGGTCCAGGCTAAGCCAGGCTAAGTAGATGTCTTAGGTGTGAAGAGTCCTGCTAAAATGTTGTTATAAACATATTATGAGAATGAATATTATTTTCTTATGTAACCAGCAGAACCATCCTAGAAAAGAAACAAGGGAATGTGTGTGAAGCATGAAAGGAGCAGACTTGCTACCAGAGTAAATAAACTCAATTTGATCAAAAGACAGGGAGGAATCTCACCAAATCTCACCAAGGCCAGAATCAACCTTTTGTTAAACCATTTAATTGGGTGAGTCACTTTGACCATGGCTTGTTGACAGATGTTTGTTTTTGAGCACATTATTTAATGACTCACAGGGGAAGGTATTAATTTCTTCATTGTTGTGTAACCAGCCTGATATGACAGAAAATAATTATAATCTCCTATTTTTACTTTGAACCATAGATGTCTTCAGCAACAATGTTAACCACAGCAACAGTATTGATTTCTCCAGCATGGGACTTCAGTTTGACTGTGTCACTAAATCTTCCGAACTGTCTGCTGCTACAATGTGTCTGTGGCACAGCTCACAAAGACGAGCTGGAGATGATCGAGTGGGACACTGATTGATGTCCAATCTTAATTCCCGGAGTTGTGTTTGTGTGTGTGGACAGCTACTATTCAACTCTGAGGGAAAAACAGCAGGAATAACTGCCCTTAGCAGGCTGAATGTACCCCACCACAGTACTTGTTCCTCATTACTGTGTCTTTCTATTCTTAGAGCTTACTTTTTTTTTTTTTTTACATTTCCATTGAACACTGTGTTTGTTCATTTGTAAGCATGGCACACCAGATCATATAAAGTACATTAAGCTTATAAAATGTTTAAGATGCAACATATAAAAACATGTAATTTCATAAAGCTAAATTTAACATTTGATTTTCTTCCTGCAGGGCAACACTAATGCACAGCTGTAGTGCTCATGTGCGGTTTAGCCATGGTTTCTTTTAAATTATGTGTACTTTATATTATTATTGTCAAGCAAACCACAGGTTTTTCCCTTCCAAACTCCAGTCATTACCTAATATATGGTTATCCAATTGCAAAGACGTGGGTGATTAGGCAGTTCATCACAACTAATATTAAAGAGGCTCTATACAATATTCAGAGTGTATTTATTTTCAGAAGTTGTCTGCACACAGCTGACCAGCACTGCTCATGCAGGCAGCATAGCTTCTCTGACTCTCTGACAAAAAGGCAGACTCCGTGTTGCTCATGCAGGCAGCTGCTCCAGCCACAGTGCTCACAGAGCTAATGGTGTTAACCTGAGGGGAACCAGAGTATGGACAATAACACTTCTGTGATGCCACCGTCCTGATACCAGTGGTAACCACAGAATGCAACACGTTTCATCCCAAGTCATCACATGTTGTCGCTTTGCAGTGGACTTCCTTGTCTACATATCAAGCTCTCTGTATCATTGTGCATCTGCTGTTTATGTCCTCGGATGCTGCTACCATGATGTGTAGATAGATAGATAAGCAAATAGTGGGATTACACTGCATGTGATTATGTTTAGGCAACAAAACTACATTGCAAACAAAGCACATGCTGGCACAAATGGTTATAATTAGGCAAAAGGGCACGTGGTTCGGAAAATCATCACATTCAGATAGGAAGTGAACACAGAACTCCCAAATCTGGGGTTTGTTAAATCCATCCATCACCCCTCTGACATGCCGTTGAGGCACCCTTGCGCTCCTTACATTATCTTGTTACTGGCAGCATTTCAACCTTGTGTATCATGCAGACGTCACAGGTTCTATGTGGTTGCGTTCTCAACTGATGTTGACTGTACATGTGTTATGCAAATGCAGCAGGTACTGTCTGGTCATCCAGCAGCATAATACACTGCAGAAAGGTCTGTCCGGCCACGTTCTCAGCTGGTGAAGTCCAATGGTTTATCATGCAGATGTGAAAGGTGGCCTTAGGCATTGTGATCTTACACCGAAAGCGCTGCATAAGTGGTGGAATTTGACAATTTCTGAATGAGAATGGGCTGCCAAATGGGGGCCATGCAGAGTGGCGTCAGTGAGCTAGCCAGTGGGATACACAAACAGGGACTCACATGCACGGACATGCACACACGGCCAAAACAGGTTACCACAACAAACCACAGAGAAGCACATATTACAACACACACAGAAGGAGGGTGACATCACTCTCTGCTCAGCACCTCATTACTCCATCATATCCTTACAAAGCAAATAGTGGTGTACTGATATATTAATGCTCTGAATATTATATAGCGCGCCTTTAACTTTGACAAATACTAGACCAAAAATAAGATTAACATTTATTACCTAAAGCAGGTTTGTTAGTCTCCACAAGTAGATTTTCATGACATACCAGAATTAGCTGTTGCCAACTGTGGTTTGTGCTCCTACAGAAAGCTGTGAGTCCATTCTGCGTGGATTGTGACTGAATTGTGAGTGAATCGTGGGTGTATGAGTCAACTTTATCAACTGTGAAGGCATTCATGGATATTTTTTTATACTGAAAAGGCATGTAGGCCTGTGAACTGAATACAGACTTAAAACAAGTCACCTCATCTTAAAAACAACCTTTCTTATTCTCTTATATCAAAGCAAATGTTATGTAATCGTACTATTTTTGTGCTATTAATATGTAATGTAAGAGAAAAAGTAACAAATAGAAAATGGAAATAAAAGAAGAACAGGATGGCATGTCCTTGCTAAAGCCTGTGATTGTTGATTGAATGAACCAGGGGCATTTCTAGGATTTGAGGACAATGGGGGGTTAACTTGGTCCTTTGTTCCTTTTTTTTTTTTTTTTTAATGAGGAAGCTCTATTTCGATGATTTTTATACACTCCGGAACCTTCTTTGCCCCCCAATTATCTGTTTTTACTTTCCACATAAATATAAATGGTGACAATAAAATTATTAGCATTTGTTAGTAATAAGCACTGTGTAGAAACTGAGAAACAGAATATTACAACCAGCATCATTAAAAATGTATTGACTAGAATTGAAAAAAAAAAGTAAAATTT
>NW_024624099.1:0-3982 GCF_008729295.1 Plectropomus leopardus
TCAGTGTCTGACAAATTCTGCAACTTTCCAAATCTAACTCTCACACCCACCTCAAAACATGACTGGCCAGCTGTGCGCTGATGAGAATGGAGCCAGAGTTTGAACTTGTTTCTGAAGTTCCCTTTTTTATTTGTTGCACAACTATTTCTGTCACTTTCAGGGTTTCTAAGTTTGTGCGACACTATGAATGTCTTCCAGGAGAGATGGTCTGAAAATACGCTCTGTAGCTCCATATTTAAATGATATCACATCTCTCTCTGAGAGTCGGCTTTTATTCGCAACAACTGCTTTCCTATGCAGCTGATAAGTGTATGGGTCTGAAAGAAAGACGAAGCTGAATCCCTGGTACTATAGTAATACTTAAATATAATAGGGGAGAATGTAACATTGTTTGATTTAGTCCTAATATTCATCCTTTTTTATGAGTGGGCTCAGCATGATCCAAATACCAAACATGGTGCATAAGAACTTTAATGTGCTGCGTGGGAAGCTGATCTGGGAGACCAACGAGCTGGATTGAGTTTGACAGCACGAAGACAAAGAAAAGTCTTTCTGATGTAATCCGACTTGACTCAAACCTTAAAGTACAATTCTCTCGAGGACAACGATCATGAATAATAAAAATATACGCTACGATTTTCTTACATTTAATTCTCAAAAAGACAATTCTGCTGTCAGCTGTCTTACTTGATCTCAAAGACTTCATTGTGGAGGTAATTCTCAAAGGTTTTGCGGTACTCTGAGTCCTCTTTCTCCTTCTTGAGCTCCTTGTCGGTTTTGGGGCAGGCGCAGCATCGCGTCCCCGGGCCCTGCTCCTCCGTCTGGTTCCACTTCTGCTCCTCCTCGCTGTCCACCTGAGTGGGCACTCGAGACGGCAACTTCATCCCTGGTGAAGTGGAGTCAAAACACGGAAACCGGAGAGAGAAAGAGAAAAAAAAAAGTCAGACAGAATGGGATGACTGGTGCTATAAACACAGACACATAACTCCGTTTTATGCACAAATACCCTCGCACACACACTCCTACACTCCTACACACACACACACACACACACACACACACACACACACACACACACACACACACACACACACACACACACGCCTGAGGGGCATGTCTGTCATTGTCATCCCCAGGTCCTCACCCTCTCCAGTGGAGATAAATTACCAGTGACACGACCTCCCCGCAGACTCCCATCTCTCCGGATGTGTGGGAGTTATGGAAGTTCAAAGAGGAGAGTTTGGGTTCGGTTGTGTGCTTTCATGGACGGGCACTGATGGCGGGACACCCGCGTAGGTCGGGCTGCGACCGAAATATCTCAACCAAGATGGATGTCTGAACTTCGCCTGAACCCCGAGCCGGAGCGAGAGGAAGATCCTGATTGTCCCAGTGCCAAGTTTCAGGTAGTTTAAACGACATAATACTACACAAACAAACGATTCACCTGAGCTGCACTTGATTTTCTCGCTCAGTGGGTTCAGAGTGGCACTCGGTTCAATTCACAAAGGGGTCGCTATGTTTAGAACACACTCAAAGATAAAACTGCTCCACAAATGGCTTTTTCTGTTGCACTCCATCTTTCTGAGACACCACGACAGGGTTCCTGCAGCTTAAGGCAAAGTAGATTTGATGCTTTTTAATACTTTTTTTAATGCCGTTTGGAATTGTGTTTAAGGCCAATTTTCTTATAACGAAAACTTTTTTAGAGTGGAGCGAGTAGAGCTCTTCTACTGATCAAAACACAGCAAAAAGACATTTTTCTTCCCTCTCCCGCTTTCAGACACAGTCGGACACACAAAACCACAAACACAGGGGCAGACACAACAACAGGGCGACTACAAACAATGCGGCTCACCCTTCTGACAGTAGTCAAACTTGTAGAGCTCGCTGGCTTCGGGCTGGCGCTGGCAGAACACCAGGTAGTGAGTGATGTTGCCGTTGGGGTCATTGGGAGGTTTCCACTTGAGGATGATCTGGGAGGAAGAGTTGGACGAGGAAATGGGGTCCAGCGGGACGGAGGGTTCTGTGGAGACATAACAGAAACATAGAGCTTTAATAAGGAAGGATGGTTATTGCCAGAAAAGGACTCTTAAAACACATACTTATGTTTATATCGTTGCATTTGTCTCTTAAGTGACAACAAAAACACTATTTTTCCACTGCTGCACAGCATTTCCCTCAGAATAAATGAAGCTTTAGCTTTGCTTATAAAACACAAAGCACAGAAACACCTCGTATTACTACAAAAGAGTGAGAGAGGGTACATACATAAAACAATTAAAAACTAAAATTATCACTGAAAATGTAAAATCCTAATCTCAAATGACCTACAGTAAAATGCAGACAGCAGATTTTAGGTCATAAAATTGATGAGAAGACTTGCAGAATCAGTGACATCTGAAAGACTTATGAGAACTCACTTTCACAGACTTTTTTATTTGATGTCACATATATTTATTTATTTTCATCTTTCTACTTGTATTTATTTTGCTGCTCTTACTCTATTCATCTGTTCATTTCCCTCCGATGTCTTGGTCTCACCATCTTACTCATCTGTTTTTATCCTCTTATCTTTGTTTTATCCCCACTGATGTGATGTTGTCTTCTTGTATTATTTCTTATATTATTTTTATTATCTTTTGTTGCTTTTATTCTATTTTTAAAAAAAAACAACTTAATTCATTTAGTATTTAACTGCCTTTTGAGATCTGCCTGTTCGACCACTTTTATTCTTTAATTTGACCTTTCATGTTCGCATTTTGTTCTTGAAAAAAAAAAAAAAAAAAGATACACGGGTGTCCCAGTTAGCACATTTCTACAAATTAATCATTGGGTTTTATCAGAGATAGAAGAGGAGAAGTTTCGATCTAATTTGCATTTCATGTTCCAGTATCACTAATGTCACACTCTTACTGGCAGGGTGTCGCTCTGTGACCAGCAGCTGCCTCCGCTGGGTACATGAGGATTTTGTTTTCATTAACTGCACAACTTTATGTGTGTGATTTGCTCTTGTACATCTAAGTAAATTAAATAAGTGCTGGATTTTCTGATTCACATTCAGATCAGTGAATGAAGATGAAAAATAAGCAAACTAATAAGCAAAATATTAATTTTAGTAGTACTTTCTGCACTATGTGCAGGACAGGATAGAGCCGTGTTTGTTTGTTGTAATTTTTACATTGTTAGAAGATATTGAAAAAAACATTTTATTTAAGCTCTTGGCTATTATTTGTTTTGGGACTCTATTTCTCTATTTAAGTTGTAGTTTAACGGTGGTTTCCAGTGTGGCTTTGATAGTTAGTTAAGATCTTCTTAAAGTGTGAAGCTGTGGTTTGCATGTTTAGTTTCACTTCTACTTTTGGCAGGTGTGGTATTTTGTACATTTCGAAATTTTGCTGTGGGAAAATTCTCTTTAAATTATTTTTGGCTATTTTTCAACTTCGATTTGAAATCGTCTTAATTCATTTTCAAAGTAGTTTTAGCTTAGATTGATAAGATTTATGTAACAATCGGTTTTTATTTTGGTTATCGTTGACTGTAAAAACTTTGTTTAATATACTTTACATCAGCGGTCTTCAATGTCTCTCAGGCTCAGGACCCCTTAGCTAAAAGAGCGCCGGCACAGGAATCTCTTACTACATAAATAAATGTGAGCTGCACACTAAAGCAGGCCTAAAATAACGTGTAGGGCGGCCTAAAGTGACTCATATAAACATACCCTTTATATGGTGCTTACAATACTAAGCTATTAAAATAATCACCTACAGATGCACATATTCATTAATTTGACAAGGTTTCATGGTTAACAGTTAATCTATCATCAGTTAATCTGTTTTTCATATTTAAAATACAAAAGCAATGACAACAATGATGTGAACATTGCAAAACTAAGCTAAAATAGGATAAAATAAAAACCTAAAAATAACAATAAGCGCTGCAAGAAATGTGAACATAGGGAACGTAAAAAAAAAATAATATATAT
>NW_024624100.1:0-2717 GCF_008729295.1 Plectropomus leopardus
CTTTTTTTCTGGATTATTTTTATGTAATTTTCTTGTAGCTTTTTATCAATTTCTTTTTTTCACTTTTTGGGCCATTTCCTGTTAAGTTGCTTGCTTCTTCTTCTGTGAGTCTTTCTCCTGCAGAGGGACCAGTTTTATGAAAAGTTCGAGCGGTGAGGCGCTCCTTCAGTGGTTTCATGATTTCAGAGCTGCTGCTCTGCCGCTGCCGATCAAATTATCTCGGTGTGTTCGTCCGATTTTGAGAAATTTGCTTTAGTCTGATTTCAGTCGGACTAACGTGTTTACGTGGATTTTAAAAGTCCAGTTTTATTCAGACTGACACAATAATTTGACTTTTTCTAACATCGTGTAAACGTTCGGACTGACTCCAGTCCTCCGAACTTCAGACACCAAATAACACCAGAGCCCTGGTTCCTGTTCAGACCCGGTTCTGGATCCTAGTCCTTCTGCACAGCCAACTGTTGCCTGTGTGTGTGTGTGGTGTGTGGTGTGTGTGTGTGTGTGTGTGTGGATGATGGAGGCTGTCGTCTGAATAAGCCAGTTTGGTATTTTTAGACATTTCAGGTGATCTCGCTAATGAGACAAAGCTCAGAGGAACTCGTGTCTGATTTGAGCTTAGGTGTGTGTGTGTGTGTGCGTGTGCATGTGTGTGCGCGCGCGTGTGTGTGTGTGTGTGTGTGTGTGTGTGTGCGTGCATGTGTGTGCGCGTGTGTGCATGTGTGTGTGTGTGCATGTGTGTGCGCGCGTGTGTGTGTGTGTGCATGCGTGTGCATGTGCATGTGTGTGCGCGCGTGTGTGTGTGCGTGTGTGTGTGCGTGTGTGTGTGTGTGTGTGCGTGTATGTGTGTGTGTGTGTGTGTGCGTGTGTGCGTGTGTGTGTGTGTGCGTGTGTGCGTGTGTGCGTGTGTGTGTGTGTGTGTGTGTGTGTGTGTGTCTTCCCTGGAAGAGGCCATTTGTTGAATTAGCTGGGCAGTGTTGAAGTGTTCGGTGATTAAGGTTAATCCTTGAGTCTTGGTGATGTAAGAACTGTCGTTTTCCCCCACTGTCCCTCGCTCCTAATACCTCGCTCACACGTTCAGTCCCTGCAGTTGAAAACCTGTGTGTGTGTGTGTGTGTGTGTGTGTGTGTGTGTGTGTGTGTGTGTGTGTGTGTGTGTGTGTGTGTGGGAGAGGGGGGGGCATCAGTAGCGCCCATTCTGCAAACAAGGATGCCCCGTGCACTCTGCTGTGTACATAGGCGCCATGTGTGGACGCATGTGAGTGCGTTTATTTGTGCGAGGCTGAGTGTCGGTGTCGGAGCGGAGGGGAAATGATGCATCACGTCTGGAGGGGAGATAAAGCAGAGGGGAAGAAGCGGAGGATGGATGATAGTAGGCTCGGGGCCCAAAAACAAATGGTTTGTGCAGCGAGCGCGCCCTAAAGTGAATCAGTGAGACCAATAAACTGAACAAAAGGCACTTTTTGGAAGCTATAGGAGCTCGTTTTCTGTTTGTTCTGCGCCGGATTTCTGTCACTAAACAAGTTAGAGCTCCTCAGACGGCTGCAGAGGCCTGCTGTTTATCTGCAGAGAACATCGCCTCCGACACACGACTGTTTTATCTCTAATTCCCCGTTTATAAGTTTATTTCATCATATCTCAGAGAGAAGACTTCTTATTCGATCTGCTTCAACTTCAGTTAATCCAAACTCAAATCTTCCTTCACGTTCAGTTTTTGAGCTGATAAATTCATGATGATGCACATTTCATCAGCACAACAATGAACAATAATAACAGGCGCATTTCCAGTGACCTAAAACCCAGCTGGTCTGTGGACAAAAAGCCAGAAATGCAGGAAAAAAGGGGTGAAATTTTATTTCACTGTAACTTTATTTCTGTTCTGTTGTTCTTTTTATTCACTTTTAGGTGATTTAACTTCTTTTTTTATTATATTTTTGTGGTGCATTTATTTGCATCTGTTGCACTGAATGCCACATGTCCTCGAGTCCTCCGTGCTGCCCTCTCACCGCGTCGTCCTCGGGGACGGTTGTGTGGGTCAGACTGTCCATCAGACTCGTGATCTGTGTCAAGAATCTCGTTAGCCGTCTATTTCTGCTAATACTTGATGCTAATCAGGTAAAGCCTCTGAGAGGAGCGCCGCCACACGCAGAGCGCCTCAGCAGCAAACGGCCCGCCGCTCGTCTCTCCTCTGTCCTCCTGTCGTCTCCGTCCTCTCCCTGTCTCTGTTTTGACCGCAGTGAGACCACGTAGCGGTGTCATAACGTTACAGGCGGTAGTCAGGGGATCACCGCGGCCTCCCGGCGAGCAGCAGCAGCGTCTAACTGTACATCTCATCTCACTGTCTCACCATCACACACACAGCCCGTACCCACGGAGGCAATCGCCATGGCAACAGCACATCTCATCTCTGCGAGTGATGTTGATGTGTTTTTACCCCCCGCCCCTCCTCTTCCTCCTCGTCTTCCTCCTTTGACCGCACGTCGTGAGGTTTCTGTCCATTGTTGTCGTGTTTGAGTCATTTTCAGCCAAATAATGCACGCTGCCATCTTCTGTGTGTGTTTTGTTTTTATTATTTTGTAAAAAATTATATAAAAACATTTACATTTTTGGTCAACAAATCAGCTGACAATTAAAAACAATCAAAATAAATATGAAAAAATAATGTAAAGAGAATAAATATAAAAATAATTATAATAAACCGCCGCTCGACTCTCCTCTGTC
>NW_024624101.1:0-1161 GCF_008729295.1 Plectropomus leopardus
CGACGGGGGAGGGGACAGCCAACACTTCAGTCAGCTGCAGATAAACTCACTTAAACTCACTTAATTACAAAATCCGAAGACGGAGATCTGTTGTGATTCGGTCGTGTAGGTGCTGTTTGGTGTTTCGACAGGAGAAAACGTCGGCATTGTATGTTTCTGCAGACATAAATGTTAAATTTGGACCGTTTATATGTGTTACATCGATGTTTCTAGAGCGACGGAGGCTGTGTCAGACCGCCAGCCCAGTTTTTTGTAGTTTCAGTGTGTATGCGATATAAAAATGTAAAGAATCTGTGGGTTTGTGGAAACGTCCGGTGGCGGCATGTTTTCTGCTGATTTTTTTGCTGTAAAAGCGTCCTCTCTTTTATGAATTTTTAAATTATTTTTAATTTTTAGGGACCAGTCAGTGTTTTTTCAGCAGATTTTGACTCACCAAACAGTAATTTGGGCTTGTTATTATCCCCCAAACGTGGGTGTTTTTTCGTTAACTGTAGCGTTTTTTTTAAACAGTCTTTGAGGCAATAAATGTGGCTGGGTTTTTTTTTTATGAACCTTTCACTTTTTCAGCAGCTTTTTAGGCACCAAACATGGGTGTTTTTTAACAGGTTTTTTTTCTTAATCAACAGTGTTTTTGGGCAACCTGTTGCTGCTCTGCCAGCAGTTACTGTGCCTCTCAAACTGCGATATTTTAAGGCAAAATGTGATCTTTTCCGAACCTTAACCAGGTGTTTTTTCTGCCTAAACCCAACCACACGTTAACCACAGCTGTGTGGAAATGTAAAGTTTCTGCGTGTCTGTGACATTATTGCGTAAAAAGCGTCCTCTGGTTGGACTCTCGGCCCCCTCTCAGGCCGCCGTCCTGCGGAGACGGTGTAGTATTTAACTGCCGTGTCAAAGTCCAGCGCTGCTGAGCACACTGGCCGGTCCTCCCCCTGTGAGTGAATCTGCTGATAGCAGCAGTTTCATTGACATTAATGTGTTTCACTCGCTGTTTTTGGACGCCGGGTTCGCCGTGTGTTTACCCATCATGCCACTGGCACGATGTTGCCGTGCAGTGTTGCTGGTGCTCGGGCTGAAGTTCACCGTCCCTCCTCTCTGCAGAGGCAGATGTCAGCTTTTTCGCTTTGTTGCCCATTTTCCATTTTTCTCCTCTGACCCATA
>NW_024624102.1:0-1670 GCF_008729295.1 Plectropomus leopardus
GTCGACATGACAAGAAATGAAGAAGAAAGCATTTAACACGAACATCCTCCTTTACAATATATGACCATTTTCTTTTATTCTCCAAGTAATACCCCCAGGAGTGTTTTTTCAAAGACTCCAGCTATCACTTTCCTCTACAATTTATACAAGGAAGCACAAAGGACGGAAATATATGGATGAACGGTGTCTCAGCTCCCAGTAAAAGCTCTTATTTCATTACGAGGCCTTGGCTACACTCGTCTGAGCGGCTCTGCAGGGATCTGCAGCGCTGCTCACTTGTCATCTGCAATACCGCAAAGCTTTACTGTCCACCTTTATGGACCTTTTGTTTTTGAATTCACCCGCACAGTGTCAGACAAGAAAAAAACACCTGACATACAATACATGAATCTGTCAGACTATAGTGGCCTTAAAGGGACAAACATGGCTGGTTCGGTTTTGAAAGGAAGAGTGAGCTGCAATTTATGTATAATAATTAATTCATGATAATTATGAGGAGCTGACCGATGTTGTTTTTCGAGGGCCAATACTGATACCGATTATTAGTAGTTAATGAGAGCGACAACCAACATGCATTTACAATAAAAACTAAAAATCTTTCTGTCAATATTTATAATTTGGAATAAAACAAAAAAAGTCCAACACAGAACTTGTTTTAATCAAAACTTTATATAAGGTCAAATGAAAATAAAAATGAATAAAATGAATAAATAAAAATAGCGCCCTAGGGTTTATAAAGAGGGTTATAAAGGGTTAATGCTCTTTTTAATTTGTTAAACGTATCAAAATGTTTTGCGACATCATGCTTTTCTCAGGACGGCCTGTCCGCAGTCCACCTCTTTAGAGCAGGTTTGTGTTTTCCTTTGGTTCCTCGCTGTGACCACTTTGAACCAAGCAGGACGAGACCGAGTCGGACAGCCTCGATCGATGACTTATTGATTAACACTTCCTGTTCTATGTTCTGTAACCACAAAATTATGTCTTAAAGAAAAAAAACTCACTCTCTGGCCGTTGCTTTGTGTTTGAACAAAAACCTCCTGTGCTCTCTTCTTTTAAACATCCAGCTGCAAAATCCTCCCAAAAGTGCTCGCTGGCTAATAGTACAATATTTGTGTAAGAACTACACACCACCAAGCTCTGTGTGTGTGTGTGTGTGTGTGTGTGTGTGTGTGTGTGTGTGTGTGTGTGTGTGTGTGTGTGTGTGTGTGTGTGTGTGTGTGTCTTTCCCGCAGGCCATAATGCAGTAAATTAGTCTGTGTTCTTAGTCAACTTGCCGTGCTAAATAACGGTTAAATGTACTGTAAGTCAGCGTTTTTCAGGCTCTGCAGCGGGGATTTTTGCTGAGAGGTCGCTGCTCTGGTTAGCTGTCGGAGACGAGCTGTTTCCCAGATTAGCTTTGATGTAAACCACCATTAGGCGGACTGTGAGCGGGGCCTGAAGGTGGGGATGCCTTTGCTTCCTTGGCACTACAGTACTACTTTTGTTCATTTGTTTGTAAGTCTCAATAAATGACTTACTGGCTACTGAAATTAGGCTCTGTGCAGCTGAACATCTTAACGTGTTCAGAACCCAATTATTTTCAGAACAGAGAAATACTGTGATGATGGATTTCTATTTTAAATGCACTTATAAATCATTAGCATTTTTTTAATTTGGATACTTTTTTCATG
>NW_024624103.1:0-1230 GCF_008729295.1 Plectropomus leopardus
ACAGCAGATGTAAAAGCAGGAAAGAGGTCTGGACATGTAAAATAAAGAGTACTGGGACCACAGGATCCATACTGGGACCACAGGATCCGTACCGGGACCTCAGGATCCATACTGGGACCAAAGGATCCGTACTGGGACCTCAGGATCCATACTGGGACCATTGCTGTGGTCCCATTTAACAAACATGAGTCATGTGATCGATTGTAAAACTCTGTTTTCATCTCCAGTGAACTTCTGAAGATTTCTCTCCCTGATAAACGGAACCCTGGTTTCTAAAAATCCCTCCCAACTGACCAGGTGAGCTCAGGTGAGCTCAGGTGAGCTCAGGTGAGTTCAGGTAAACAGAGTTACCTTGTAGATGATCTTTGCTGCTTCGTTCAGGATACATGACTTCCAGTTTTCATCAGTGGTCTGTAAATCAAAAAGAACAGGTCAGCAGCACCTGTTGAAGGTGTGTGTGTGTGTGTGTGTGTGTGTGTGTGTGTGTGTGTTACCTGAAGGCTGAGCTCTGACAGTGTGACTCCCATGGACAGGGGGCGCTGTGGGTCTGACAGCTGAAACAGAAACATCTCAGCTTCACTTCCTGCTGCTCCAGGTGAGATGTGACTCACCTGTCCGTCACGTCACCAAACTGAACAGGTGTGGTTTAAAGTGATCACTGTACACCTGGACCTGATCCAGGACCTGGAGTGGTACTCACGTCATCCTCGTAGCGAAGGTGGATGCTGCTGATCTTCACCTGCAGGTTTTTGATCACCTGAGTCGCCAGTTTCTCCACAAATGTGTCCTTCTTCTCCTCCGCAGGTTTCTCTGGGACAGACACAAGACCGTGAGGATACACAAGTCCTGAGACCTGAGACAGGACGTCTGGTTTATTGATGTCTTTTTGGGGATCAGGACGTCCTGACAGTCTGAGCTCAGGGCTCAGGTTCATGGGACGTGGACAGACTGGGTCTTGGGACGTGGACAGACTGGGTCTTGGGACGTGGACAGACTGGGTGAGATCCAGACTCTTACCTGCTCTGTTGTCATGGCGTGTCAGCCTCTTCAGGCCTTTTCTGGCCTTTCTCTGTTTTTTACCTCCTTTTGGGACTTATGCAGCGTTAAAGAGAGAGACCGACGTTAGAGACAGAAGAGTCCAAAGACACAGACAGCAGGAAGCAGACAGACTGTCAGAGTGAGGCCAGCCAATCACAGAGCAGAGCTCACACTGAGGAGCAGCCAATCACA
>NW_024624104.1:0-1082 GCF_008729295.1 Plectropomus leopardus
TGTCTTGGAAGGCTATTTTATGTGGTTAAAAGTAGTTTTTCAGCAATTTTTGGGACATGCCAAATTTTAACATTTTTGCCATACTATAGCCTTGCATTTTCGGTCATTTTTTCCACATGCAAAATTATGGTGTTTCTGACCTTTTTGCAACTTTCTACGCTATGGCTTGTCTTTTTAATGTGATTTAATTTGGTTTTCAGCTGTTTTTGAGACATGTCATATTTTGACATTTTTGCCATACTATAGCCTTGCATTTTTGGTCATTTTTTTAAAATGCCAAATTATGGTAATTTTGGCCCTTTTTGCAAATTTCTATGCTATGACATGTCTTGGAAGGCTTTTTTATGCGATTTTATGTCATTTTCAGCTGTTTTGGGGACATGTCACATTTTGACATTTTTGCCATACTATAGCCTTGCGTTTTTGGTCATTTTTTCTACATGCCAAATTATTGTGTTTTTTGGCCTCTTTGCAACTTTCTATCCTATGGTGTGTCTCAACAGGCTATGTCATGTAGTTTAATGTGGTTTTCAGCTATTTTTGGGACATGTCATATTTTGACATTTTTGCCATACTATAGCCTTGCATTTTCGGTCATTTTTGCCACATGCCAAATTATGGTGTTTCTGGCCTTTTTTTGCAACTTTCTATGCTATGGCTTGTCTTGGAAGGCTTTTTATGTGATTTAATGTGGTTTTCAGCTGTTTTTGAAACATGTCATTTTTGACATTTTTGCCTTGCTTTTTTGGTCATTTTTTCCACATGCCAAATTATGGTGTTTTTGGCCCTCTTTGGAACTTTCTATGGTTTGGCGCATCTTGGAAGGTTATTTTATGTGGTTTAATGTGGTTTTCAGCTTTTTTTAGGACATGTCATATTTTGACATTTTTGCCATACTATAGCCTTGCAATTTCGGTCATTTTTTCCACATGACAAATTATGGTGTTTCTGGCCTTTTTTGCAACTTTCTATGCTATGACATGTCTTGGAAGGCTTTTTTTTATGTGGTTTAATGTCATTTTCAGCTGTTTTTTAGGACATGTCATATTTTGACATTTTTGCCATACTATAGCCTTGCATTT
>NW_024624105.1:0-1693 GCF_008729295.1 Plectropomus leopardus
CACACACACACACACACCTCCACACACACACACACCTCCACACACACACGCCGCCACTTACATACAGAATATACAACTACGCAAACTCATGGATTTAACTGAAAACTGCTGTTACATGCGTGCAGCGCTCACACACAGCCACACACCGTAAATAACTGCCTTTAGCGCTCAGAGCGCGGCGTTGCGGGGTTTCGACAGCGCGCGCTCTCCATCCCTGTTTTATTCACAGTTTGGTCACCTTGAAAGAGACGGCTGAAAACAAACAAACACTTCAGGGAGCCGGGCGGAGAGGGGAAGGCTTTTCAGTAACCACAGGCTCTGCGCTGATGGACTGAATGTAGATGCTTCGAACACTGCTGTCAAAGAGGCAGCTGAGTGTCAAAACCTCCACACTCAGCGAGCGTCAGCTGCCTCCACATCATTTCACCTTGTTTGAGGCTGATTGAGAACCGATTTCAGAATAATGCTGCTGGTTTATAACGCGCTCATCGTCTGGTCCTCTGTGGACCATCCGAACCTCTCGGGTCCTCTGGGACAGGTCTGCTTTGTGTCCCCCGAGACAAGAGTACACATGAATCAGGGTTAGTTTTTTATGCACCGCATATCTGGATTAAACTCCCAAAAACGCTGATCAAAAGTTTATGTCCTATGCACAATAATGTATCTCCTGCAGGATGTTATCTCATACATAGGGGATAATGTAGAGTAGAATTGTTTCTTTATGTCACACATTCAGGATATCATCTCGCCTGTACATGATGTTATCTCCTGTGCTATTATCTCCTATGTAGGAGATTATATCTTTTACATAGGAGATAATGTAAGGTAGCGAATTTATTTTCAGGCTTAGGCTTACAATGGGGAAAAATCTGAAAAAATGTTCTACTTATTACTTATATTATCTCCTGTGCACAAGAAATTATCTTCTACATACGGGGTGTTGTCTCATATGGTTATGTATGGTTATTAATACTAATATTTATATTAAGTCAGTTAAGTCAAGTCAGTTTTATTTATATAGCCCATTATCACAAAACATGGTTTGCCTCAGAGGGCTTTACAGTGTATATTACTATTTTAGTAGCAGTAATAATAATAATAATAATAATTATCATGATAATAATAATAATAGTATTGTGTCCTGTGCAGACAATGATAACAACAGACATGGACTGAACCGTCTCTACTTCAGGGACTGTGTTTAAAGTTATATTTAGCGTGAACAGAAAATACGTTTAATATTAGATGGACAGTAACTGTCACGCCACGTGCGGACAGAAGACCGATGGTCATCGATTTCTTAAGTCCACTTAACTCTGACTGTGCTGACCGCTGCAGCAACGGCCGAGAGGAACAAAGCACTGCGATGATTTATGAGTCAGCGTTCAGCACTGAGTCACCATCACAGGAGAGTGTTGCAGAGAGAAAGAGTGACAGTGAAATGATGACTTTCACATCAGACTCTCAGACTTCCCCCGCAACAGACTCGGAGAGAGAAAACACTTTAAACAGCCGCAAAAAAGGCCCGAATTGTACGTTTCTGCAAATCACAGCAGTCATTCATCCATCTTCTATTTATGGAGAGTTACAGCCGAACAAATCATGTTACTGCTGCTCTGCTCAGGCCAGATAAAAGCAGGAGGAGAGAGAGGAAACCAGGAGAGAAAACCAGGAGAGAACAGGAGATAAGGAG
>NW_024624106.1:0-2072 GCF_008729295.1 Plectropomus leopardus
AAGTATATATAATATATATACTTCAATAGAAATCTCTGCACCTTTATGAAGCTTCTCGTCTCAGTTAGGTAATCTTTGGGATTTAAAAGTGGTGATGGGGAGGATGGTTTACTGCTCTCACTAACACCTTTTCCAGCAGTAGCTGTTTTCAAAAAGGGTCCAGTCCAATAAAAAAACAACAACTGTACACAAAACTGAAAGACAAAGTTACCATTTGGCCACAGACTGTATAAAAGAAATGGACCACCGTGACATCACCCAGTTTTGATGCCAGGAGTTTGACATTTTGGCCGCCACCAAGGGGACTGAACCCCTGCAATTAATGGACAACCTGTCCTATAGGGATGACAAACAATGACTATTGCTGCAAAATTCATTAATGTATTGTTTATTTTCCAATAAATGATTATACATGATTATGAGTCAATAAAACTTCTAAAAATACTACAAAATGTCCACCATAACTTCCTAGAGGGAACTTATATAGCTTGTTTCATTCAACTGTATACATTGTGCTGTATATATTGTACTGTATATATTGGTGTTGAACTGATATGAGTGATATTTAGAGCCAGAAGTTAACATATTTGGACAAGAGGGTGGATCTGTGGAGGAACGAGGGGTAGATCTGACTGATTGGCTGACTTGATGCCTCACAGCCTGTCATTCATTATCCATGCCCTTAATTATTCAGAACTTTAAGCCTTAAAATGTAAACGGGTGAGTTACATACAAATTCACACCTGCACAGTTTTTTATGAACAGGGAAATTGGTGATGGAGACAAAATCCATTTTTGTAGTAGTCTGATTAACAGTCTAAAACTTTACATATATACAAAATACCATAATATACTACAACAGCTAAGAGTAGCAAATCACATTTTAGACATTTTAGAGGCTGTAATTACCAAATATTTGGCAAATTAGCTCGGTAAATGATTTATATAGCATCAAAATTGGGAGTAACTCATTGTTTTCCCAGTAATACAGTCATAATGTGTTAGTTGTGGGGGTTTTCTTCACCTAGTAACAAAAAAAGTTAAATACTGCAGCTTAAAGTTAAAGTATAAAAAAGAATAATAAAGCTAAACGTTATAACAAACAAGTTCCAAATAATCAGTCTCAAATGGTAAACTTACATTTTATAGCTTGTTTACTAACCAGCAAGATAAGGTATCTAACTAAGTACAGCATCATAGTGACAACCAACCTGAGAAATTACTAAACTTAGTTTTGGTATCAATCTTGCATTACGACAACACAAACTGGCAGTGTTAGTGCCCTGCTCCACCTCCATTGACCTATATAGAAGTTCTACACTGTTGCAGCATGAATCCACACACACACACACACACACACACACACACACACGCACACACACCTCCTCTGCCGCACCATCCATTTGTCTCTTTCCACCTTCCAATCATTTACTATTTCTGACACCTTCTATTCATCTCTCTTCCCATTGTTTCATCTCTACCTCCCTGTTTCGTTCCCTCTCTCTATCACAGACTCCATCCATCCATCTTGTTCGCTGTCTCTCGACTGCTCTCTGCCCTTCTACAGCTCCTTCCTTCCTTTCCTCTTGCTTTTCTTTCTGTTCTTCACACTCGTTCACTCTCTTTGTCTCTCTCTCTTTCTGCCAGGCTCTTTATTGAGCTTTAATTGGCTCCCAGGAGGAAGTAGAAACTTTGTCTTCTGATTAAACACACACACTTATAGTGGGAAGACACGCAATTATTTTATTATTACACTCGTTTTAATGGGTGGGTACACACACAAAAACACACACGCACACACAAGTATATTTTAAGCCAAAAGCCAATGCGGCTTTCTTAGGATGCCTTCCATCATCAGCCATTTAGTGTGTGTGTGTGTTTGTGTGTGTGTGTGTGTATTATGAGTGTATACACAAGAGGGTAACTTGTCACACTGATGTGATGTTTCCAACAGCAGTGACTATTCTGAACAGTGAAGAAAAAGATTTTTTGAACTTCCCAGTTTGTGTGTGTATATTTGTGTGTGTACGTGTGTGTACATGTGTGTGTGTGTGTGTGTGTGTGTGTGTGTG
>NW_024624107.1:0-2282 GCF_008729295.1 Plectropomus leopardus
GCAGCTACACTCACACACTGACATATCCCAGACTGTCAGCAGCAAAAACAGCTATTTGGCATGCAGTATATTGAAAATAATTCATTTTTTGTGTTTTTTTCCCCTCATCTAAAAAACACAGTGGCATCATGACAAAAACCTGGCATTAAAAGGGTTAAAATTCAAAAAAATTATTGAATATTTGATATTCATGATTAGGACTGATATTGGTTAAAAAAATAAACTCAATGAAAGCAGAAAATCATATTGATGCATAATATTTTTTGTAGCCTGATTTTGGAAAGCGTGTATTGTTTGCAGAGCAATCTGAGCGTGAGTGTGTGACACTGCACAAATTAAAAAAAAAACTTTAAAAAAAGTGTAAAAATCACACATCGACATATCCCAGACGGCGAGGATTAAAAAATAAACCAAAAATGTTAAAAAGTGCATTTTGTGCGCACAGCGATAGCAGTGTGTGTAACATTAAGGGTTCCGATGAAAAACCAAAGCAGGCGACGGTGTCAGCGGCGGCGTTTTCACAGCAGAGCCGCTCCGTCACACACACAGGAGTAGATTTGAGTATAATTTAGGATGTAAATGAATTATTCATGGTGTGAGAGCACGTTGGAGCGGCCGAGCTGCAGATCCTCGGTGGAGGAGAAGCGGGAACAGCTTGGAGCGCAGACTGCCAGCAGCACTTTGGGGTGACGGAGACAGATCTGCTCTGACAGAGCATGACTCAGCACTCAGCTCGCTCTCACACTTCCTCTTCCTCTCTCTGTATGATCATCTCGTTCTCTCTGTTTTCATTTCTCCACCGTCGCCACGGTTTCCATCGCAGCCATTTATCAAGCGTCCATCTCTCAGTCACAGCCGAGTGCTCGCTGCGGCAGCCAAAGACGGTGATTTCGGAGGTAAAGTCGCCTTTAAAGGTATTTTCTCAATCAGCGTCTGACTGTGAGAATCAGCATTTTCTGCCAAAGAGCTGTCATGATTTCACACAGGTGAGGTCTGACCGTGTCACTGTCTTTTCCACAGCAGCCTGACATTATCTTCAGAAAAAAAAAAAAATCCTGAAATATTATTTTTTTCTGAATTATCAACAATCCCAGAGTTTTGAGAAAAGAAATTGTGAAATAAAATTATTTTTCTATTTTTTTCTAAATTAATGAGATTTCAAAATTATGACTTATTATGAATTATTTTCATGATAAAAAAGTTTGCTCTGATTTTATGTATTAATGATACAAATATTGTACATTCCTGTTTTTTTTACTGAGATAAAAGATAACGAGAAAATATTTTTTTGTATTTCTGAGTGAACGAGAACGTCATGAATTCTCATTTTTTTAAGTTAACAAGATTATTATCACAGCATTAAGAAAATGAAAAAGCTTTTTGTATTAACGAGATAATAATCTTGTTAATTCTTGCTTTTTAAAAAGAGATAAAAAGATAATGAGAAAAACTCTGCTGTTGTTTTGCTGAATAAATTAGATTAACACACGAATTGGTTTTATTTATTTAAAAAAAGGCAAAGAGGAACTTCACAACAAAAAACAAAGCAACAAATTTGTAAAATGTTACAAGAAAATTTCCTGAAAATAAGCAAAAAAGGAAAAGTAATTAAAAAAATAAATAAACTTCCATACTACTCAAGATCTGCAAAACTCAGAATTCCTAAATTAGAGGGCACCACTTTTATAGTAAAGTGGTAAATATGGTTACGAATGTGTGTGTGTGTGTGTGTGTGTGTGTGTGTGTGTGTGTGTGTGTGTGTGTGTGTCAGTGGAAAAGGCTGCACAGGAGCATCTGACCCCCCTGTTGAAAGTTTCAGAGGCCGTCTGTCTAAAATTGTCAACCAGGACAAAGAGGAGTCCACTTACACACACTGTAACCTGATCTCTCTCTCTCTCTCTCACACACACACACACACACACACACACACACACACACGTACGCATGTAGTCGCCCTCACGACTCTTGGGATAAAAATAGAATTGCGTGGGTGACAACAGCACAAATGCAAGGACGTATGGTGACTGGACATATGCCACATATGACCCCACACACACACACACACACACACACACACACACACACACACACACACACACACACACACACACACACTGATGTCATAAGTTCATCTCGACTGGTTTATTTTTGCTGTAAATGATGACCAACGTTTGCAGTTTTTACCATCATTTTTACCGTAGGTTTTGTTTTGTGTTTTTCGGAGGTCTGATGACCGCTGAGGTCGAAGGTCGTGTCAACACGCCAGCACAGAGTCCATTCAG
>NW_024624108.1:0-1027 GCF_008729295.1 Plectropomus leopardus
AATTTCGTAGTTTTCAGCCATTTTTATGACATGTCAAAATCTGACATATTCTGACATTTTTGGCGTTTTTTGCCATTTTTTCGACATGCAAATTTCTGACTTTTTTGCCTTTTTCTGCCTTTGTTCCCACTTTGTATACTATGACATATTACTACAAGGTATATTATGTCATTTTCAGACGAAACATTAAAACGTGTTAAAACAGCCCAAAAGACCATAGTATAGCATGTTGAGAAAATGACCAAAAAACCAAGGCTATAGTATGGCAAAAATTTTAAAATTTGACATGTCCCAAAAACAGCTGAAAACAGCCCAAAACAGCAAAAGAGAAAAAAGAATGCTGACACACGCCATATCATTAAAATGTGTAAATACATTTACACATTAAAATGTGTAAATACGACCCAAAACGCCATTTAGAAGCATATCGAAAAACCGTAAAAAGCAAGGCTATAGTAAGGCAAAGATGTCAAAACTTCACACATTTTGAAAGCAGCTGAAAACACCTCAAAACAGCATGATATGGCGTGCTATGGCAAAAATGTCAAATTTTGACATGTCCCAAAAACAGAAGAAAACCCCCCCAAACAGCAGAAAATAACGTCCTGAGACACGCCATTGCATTAAAGAGTGCAAATGCTGCCTTAAACACCATAATTTGGAATGTTGAAAAAATGACAACGATAGCAAGGCTATGTGGTATGGCAAAAATGTCTAAATTTGACATGTGCCAAAAACAACTGAAAACACTTCAAAACAGCATAAAATAGTGTGCTGAGACATGCCTGATGTTTAAAAGTGCAAATATGGTCAAAAACAGCATAATTTGGCATGTTGAAAAAATTACCACGATAGCAAGGCTATAGTATGGCAAAAACAGCAAAATTTGACACATCCCAAAAATAGCTGAAAACACCTGAAAACACCATAAAATAGCGTGCTAAGACACGCCATATCATTAAAATTGTAAATAAAGCCCAAAACACAGCATTATAGCATGATGAAAAAATGACCACGACAGCAAGGC
>NW_024624109.1:0-1843 GCF_008729295.1 Plectropomus leopardus
AAAAAAAAAAAAAGTTTATAGTCGAGACCTTAATTTTGGAAAAAAGTTGAGCGGAAGTCTTTGTTGTTATTGAAACGCCCCCCGTGACGAGCCTCCCGCTGTTCCCTCTTCATGCAGCCCTCCCTCCGCCCCTCGGACCTTCAGTCCTCCGCCGCACTCCGCCGGATCATCGACTCTCTCTGCCCGCTTTCCTCGCCTCCTCCCCGGCTGTCCTCAGAGGGGAACCCCGCTGGTCCGATCGCGTCTGTGGAGCCTCCCGGTGAAGATGAGTCCCCGGTCCCGGAGCTGGTTTTGGGTCTGCTGGTGCGTGCTGAGCCTGAGCGCGCTGAGCCGGACTCTGGAGCTGCACGAGCTGTTCGAGTACGGAGCAAAAGCCGGAGACGAGCAGCTGCCGCCCGGCTCGGACTCCACCGCCGAGCTGCGCCTCAACGGGTCCCTGTTCCTCTTCAAGGACACCTTCAGCAAAGTCCACGTGAGTCCTCCTCCAGCCGGAGGACCGTTTAACGCCAAATACACCAGATTTAACCTCAAAGTTCATTCATCACAGTGCGGGCACACTGCAGAAAACCTGCAGGAAACCTGCAGGAAACCAGACCTGGTTTCTGCTGGAGACTCCTGCAGCCTTTAAAGCTCCTCAGCTCCAGAAAAACGTCCAAACAACTGAAGTTCAACAAAGTTTTTAAAATCAAATCTGACAAAAACAAATCAGCTATTTAGACAACAAAAAAGACGCTTTTTCAGACATAGAAAATGCATTTTCAGACTCAAAACGTGTTTTTTTCCCAGACAGAAAACATAGATTTTTCGTACATAAAAAACCACACATTTTAGAGTTAATCATGCATTTTTCACACAAAATGTGAATTTTTTTAAAACATTATTTGTATTTCAGACATAGAAAATGCATTTTCAGACCCAGAACATGTTTTTTTTCAGACAGAAAATATGAATTTTAAACATAAAATTTGCATTTCATTTGAATTGTTAAACTTTTTCTACAAAACGCCATATTTTTTTCATTCAAAAATCTTAATTTGTAAGGTAACTAAATTTGTCGGACAAATGAAGCAAAGTAAAAGTACAATATTGAAATGTGTAGGAGAAAAAGTATAAAGTAATTAAGATAGTCAAGTAAAGTACAAGTACCTCAAACTTGTAGATTGTGAGTAAAAGTACTTAGTTACATTTCACCGTGATACTGTAACGTGTTTAAAATAATGATGGACAGAATCTGTACATCCTTAAATCGTTTTATGTTCAGGTGAAGAAAAATTGGGATTAAAATATTTAATTTTTCCTGAACTTTATACTTTTCTCTGCTTTAAAATAGGATTTATTTAAGGAGAGTTTGGTTTTAAATTCTGTTTTTTATTTTTATGTATTTATTTTGAAGGCTTTGTGACTTAAGGAGTATTTTAGTTGTAGTTTTTTTGTTTTTTGTGGATCAGTCTTCTTTTATCCTCAGCTTTCCTCACTCTGAAATTTAAAGTGCTTTTATTTAATTACTGATTATTGATCGGGACGGCCTGATTGATCTCTCTGTTAAGTGATAAAGTCTTCACTTTCAATCACTTCTCTCCTGTTTGTCTGTTGACACGTGATGATAAAGTTTTCTGTTCAATCAGCGAGTGACACCTCAGCTCCTTTCAGTCTCACACTTCGTCTGACGCTTCAGATGCTCTCAGATTTTCACCTCTCGACCGTTTAAAGGGACAGTTTGTATTTTTGAAGGCGAGTCGTAGTCAGTTTGTCGTGTTTTTGGTGTTTTAAAGCGTTTTTTTAAACGTTTTCATTGTATTTTATTTTGTTTTATCCCTTTTATTTAATTTATTTCATTTTACTT